>NC_020492.1:18781375-18804607 GCF_000184155.1 Fragaria vesca subsp. vesca | reverse complement strand
GAATCAATAGATGAACATGTTACATACCTATTTCTTTTCTTGCCGTTCGAATATGAAATCTCTTCCATGCCATTACGACAGTTTCTCATAGCAATCAGACACCACATAACAGTCTCTCCCTCAGACATGAATATCAATTCGAGATTTCTGGATACATAATCTTGTGTTATAATGCATTCATGCACACAGGTTATTTACCAAACAACATTTGCAGTTCCAAAGCACATAGAAACAACAAACACACTCACCCATGAAGCAAAACCACCATAGAAAACCAAGCCTCGCCTTGTTCCGATGACCCAGACCAATAACCCAAATAGCAAATCTGAAAACAACTAAATAAAATGAAGAGCCATCAAAACCTAAAACAACGAAACCCACACAAAATTTCAAATTGAAATCCACTTCCAGTAGCATTGGTCTCTAAACTTGCTTTATATATTGGACGGTGTCATATTCCTTCTACTTTATTGGTTAATCCATTTATCTTGAGTTCTTGATGCAGTAAGTATTTGCACTGTTTGTCGCTTAAACTCATATAATGAATATGAACACCCCAGAATCATAACCTGAGCAGACAAATTTCTGTTTTCTCTTGTTCAAAGCATTCCAAATGCCCATAGTGGTTAACAAAAATCACATTTCTTTTTTTCCTTTGTCAAATAGGTATCAATTTTGTTGCAATGAAAGTCATCACGCATGCTTGCATCACTAATGACATACACATCTATTTTTATGGCTAACAATGCATCTTGCTACTCATGGCATCCCTGACTGTGGGATGCATTCATTCGTATCAACAAACAATCACAGTCCAATCCAAATTGTAACACAAACATATGACCCACTAAACTTTTTATCACCTCCAAAAACTCTGATATTAGGCTGCATGCAACACACTAACACAACCAATTACGGGAAAACATTGGCACATAACAAATGCAAACAAAGCTTTTACACTGATATTTATTTACCCCAAACCAATGACCATAACATATGCAGGCGGCGCCGGTGTCGATCTCTGATCAGGAGTTGACGGAGAGAGAGAGTCGAGCTCCGATCTGGAGTTGGAGTTGGAGACAGAGAGATAATTTAGATCGGGGGAGAGGTGAGGACATGTATTGCTGTGGAAGACTTGATCGAAGCAGAACCCAGAATCAAGTTTTGTAGAAGAGGAAGATAATGGATCCTCTTCCTAGATCTTGATCTTGATCGAGTTTTGCCACAACATGAACCCTCTCGCACCCAAAGCCTCAACTATCTTGCGAAAACCAAACGAACTTAGACACAACCCATGGACGACTATAACCTTCTCCGATTCCGTGACCCCTTTCTCAGCTGTGAAGACTTCAAACGGCGACTGGTCCGGGTTGGTCTGCACCTTTATGGTGCGGCCCTTGGAGTAGTGCTGACGCAGCGATGTGGGTAAGCTTAAAAACCACGACTTTGGGTCTTGCGGGGAGAGAGAAGAGAAGGAGATGAAGAAGAAAACCCAGAAAAAGAAAAGGGATGTAGAACCCAAACACAATGTTTAGTCAGTCGTGCAAGAGAAGACAACAGGTGGCGAGGTAAAGAAACAGATGCCCAACAGGTGTCAGAGACACACAATGTTTGCAAATCGGGGCAAAACAGGAATTGCATGGAAAGAGTGGCAGTTTTGCAATTGCCTGCAAACCGGGGATAACACCGTCATTTCCGCAACTGAATCTACAGTTGTATTGCCTGCTATAGTCATTTTCTAAACAGGGGCGAAACAGGAATTGTAAGGCAAGAGTGGCAGTTTTGCAATTGTCTGCAAACCGGAGGCAACACCATCATTTCCACAACTGAATGAACAGTTGTAATGCCTTCCTGCTATAGTATATAGAATATTGACTCTTTGAAGAAATTATGGAACTTGTACATGGTTCTTTCACTTCCCTCGCATGGTGCATGGTCATTTTGACAGTTCCGTGAATCGAGTTGGAGTTCCCTATCTCACGCTCGATCACTAGGCCACTTGTCTTGTAGGTTATTTCGTTGGACTGAAACATTACTATGTACTGACGTCGATCCTTGCTTGGAATTAAAACTAATGGTTTGTTGCCCCATTAACTTCGTCATCACTATACCAAAACCTTTGCCATTATGATTCACAATCCATTAACCAGTCCAAGCTTCTGTGCTAGGTGAAATTATAGAACAAACAATATATGCCATAAGGTTAATAAGAAACTTCGTAGTAATAAACTGTTTAACATTCTATAACGTACCAGAACAAACCATATTTAATTCTCTGGGACCAACTTCCATGCCTATTTGTTTCAACCATGTCTCTTTCACCAGTTGGGAAATGAGATCAGAAACGTTTTCCTCTTATCCTTCACACAAATCCATTGGCTCTAGAAGCTGCAATTCCTCCCTATTCATGGCAGTTTCTCCACCTCACAAGCTTTCTGCCAAACCCTTATCTCATTCTTCTTCCATTTCTGATCTCTGCATGTAACTTCATCTTGCACCATTTCAGTTAATCTCAGCTTTACTACTATCCCCTTCATCAACAATGGCTGCAGTACAGAATTCATCAGGTGGCAGCAGGAGGAATTCCAACACTCAACTCCTAGAAGAGCTTGAAGCGCTCAGTGAGTCACTCTACCAATCCCACACGTCCACCACTACCACTCGAAGAACTGCCTCCCTTGTTCTTCCAAGAAGCTCGGTTCCTGCAATCCCATCGAGAGATGAAATTGCTGCCGCCGCTAAAGTGGAGGACAACAAAGCTAGTAGCATTAAACCACTGAGAAGGCGCATGTCATTGTCGCCTTGGCGCTCACGTCCAACTGAAAATGAGCACAAAGATCGAGGCAAGGGGACGAGTAGTACTAATCAGCTGGAGTTGAAGAGTAATGTGGAGGAGAGATCAAGTAGTAATGAGAAAAAAGGTATTTGGAATTGGAAGCCGATTCGTGCTATTTCCCACATTGGAATGCACAAGATCAGCTGCTTGTTTTCAGTAGAGGTTGTCACTGCACAAGGCCTTCCTGCTTCAATGAACGGCCTGCGTCTTTCGATTTGTGTTAGGAAGAAGGAGAGCAAAGACGGAGCAGTTCAGACAATGCCATCAAGGGTCACACAAGGAGCTGCAGATTTCGAAGAGACCCTTTTCTTTAGGTGCCATGTGTATTGTAGTAGTTCTAGCCATGGGAAGCCAATGAAGTTTGAGCCACGGCCCTTTTGGATATATGTGTTTGCAGTTGATGCTGAGGAGCTTGATTTTGGGAGAAATTCTGTGGATTTGAGTCAGCTGATTCAGGAGTCCATTGAGAAGAGCCATGAAGGTACAAGAATTCGCCAGTGGGATAAGAGTTTTAGGTTGTCAGGGAAGGCAAAAGGTGGAGAGCTTGTTCTGAAGTTGGGGTTTCAGATTATGGAGAAAGATGGAGGAGTTGGAATCTATAGTCAAGCTGAGGATCTGAAGAGTGCTAAATCCAAGACATTCTCATCTTCTTTTGCAAGGAAGCAGTCAAAGACTTCTTTTAGTGTGCCTAGTCCAAAACTATCAAGCAGAGAAGCATGGACTCCTTCACAGTTAGGACAATCTGGTCATGATCTTCATGGAATCGATGAGCTGAATCTCGATGAGCCAAACCCGGTTCCAGTATCTTCTTCTACTTCAGCACAGAAGCCAAAAGAACCAGAAGTACCGAAGGTAGAGGATCTTGATCTTCCAGACTTCGAAGTAGTGGATAAGGGAGTGGAATTCCAAGACAAGGAAGAAGAATATGAGAAAGCACAACCAGAAATATCCCTTGATGAAAAATCAGCAACATCAAGCGAGGTTGTCAAGGAAATTGTGCAAGACCAGGTGCATACGACAAGATTGACAGAGCTGGATTCAATTGCTCAGCAGATTAAAGCTCTTGAATCTATGATGGGGGAAGAAAAAATTGTCACCAAAGACGAAGAAACTGGATCACAGAAATTGGAGGCAGATGAAGAGACAGTTACCAAGGAGTTCCTTCAGATGCTTGAGGATGAGGATATCATAAATGAGTATAAGCTCACTCAAAGTGATATTCCACACCTACAGCTTGAAGGAGCTGAGGATTCTGCAGAGGCTGAATCTGAAGTATTCCTACCTGATCTAGGAAAGAGCTTAGGCTGTGTGGTTCAAACCAGAGATGGAGGTTACTTGGCAGCCACGAATCCTCTGGATACTGTGGTAGCAAGGAAAGATACACCGAAACTTGCCATGCAAATATCGAAACCATTTGTCTTGCCATGGGACCAGTCCATGAGTGGTTTCGAATTGTTTCAAAGGATTGCAGCCATTGGACTTGATGAACTGAATTCCCAAATTTCGACTTTGATGAGCATGGATGACCTGATGGATAAAACTGCAGAACAGATAGCTTTCGAGGGCATTGCTTCTGCAATCATCCAAGGAAGGAACAAAGAAGGTGCAAGCTCGAGTGCAGCACGAACCATTGCTGCGGTGAAAACCATGGCAACTGCAATGAGTGCAGGTAGGAAAGAAAGGATTTCCACAGGGATTTGGAATGTGAATGAGAACCCGTTAACAGCAGAGGAGATTCTTGCATTCTCAATGCAGAAAATTGAGGCCATGGCTCTTGAAGCTTTGAAGATTCAGGCTGAAATGGCAGATGAAGAAGCCCCATTTGATGTTTCACCATTGGTTGGCACCACAGCAACTGGAGGAAAACTTCAAAACCAACCACTTGCTTCTTCTATATCGCTTGAGGACTGGATCAAAGACCACAGCTTAGTCAGTGCAGATGACTTGTTACAACCAGGTGGCGGTCATACCGAGACAATCACACTGGCAGTGGTTGTTCAGCTGAGGGATCCGGTAAGGCGGTATGAGGCTGTAGGAGGCCCAATGATTGCAGTTATCTACGCAACAAGAGCTGATAACACCGTTGCGGTGGACAAGTATGAAGAGGTGGAGAAAAGATTCAAAGTGGCGAGTTTGCATGTAGGAGGGTTAAAGGTGAGGTCCAGAGGCGTTAAGAGAAATGCTTGGGATAGTGAGAAGCAGAGACTAACTGCAATGCAGTGGCTGGTGGCCTATGGATTGGCAAAGGCAGGGAAGAAAGGCAAACACAGTGTGTCATCGAAAGGTCAAGATCTGTTATGGAGCATTTCATCTAGAGTAATGGCTGATATGTGGCTCAAATACATGAGAAACCCAGATGTAAAGTTTACCAATTGATTGAATGTGTATTCTTGGGCTTAGCTATACCATTTATTCTTGTGTTGTATTTTATCTGTAGTGAGATGTACAAGGGATGTGATTCATATGAAGAGTGCAGGTACTGAGATTCATAGTTAGCAAAGTGAGAGTGACAGAATGTAAAATTTCATAGCAGCTCCAATTAATAAATTTTGATGTATATGTGAATATCTCTACTTTCTTCATAGTACAAACTACAGCCTCTCGTATCTTATTGCCGGTCTTGCCAAGATGTATAGTAAAATTCATGTAAAGAGAACCTCTTTTATGGATGAGAACAATAGTAGATGACTAGAAGGCTCACATAAATCCTACCACAGATGAGGATTGACCAAAAACAATAAAAGAAGAAACTTAATATGAGCACCAGACTATGATTACTGGAAAAGGAAACGTGAGTAACACGAGTGGTATTGTACCTAAAACCAACCAATTGTATATGCTACGCCCCAAACAGTTCTAAGGACAAGGTTCCTCTCCGAAATAAACAAATAAAATGTAGTGTCCAGATCTAAAGCTTCAAGAATCAGTGAATTTCGGTTGCAGCGTTAGGGTTCATGAGCTATGTTATGTCTTGGGAAGTTGGGATTGGACCATTTTTCTCAAGAGAAAGAGTTCAATTTGCAGAAGATTATTAGGCCTTGATGAAGCTGCTAAGCTACTGTTATGACTCTGAGGGAATTTCATTCACATAAAAGCATTGGAGTCAAACTATCACACTCATCAATAATCAATGCCACCGTAGTTGATCACCCTGTTAAGCACAATTTGTTAGACATATCATATCGTACCTAGTATGACAAAGTGTAGATTGTGTCTTCCTGTATCAGATCTACTCTAAACCGTATTATGTCTGTGTCATATCAATCTGACTCAGTTTATACCTCTACTTGTTGATGAAGTTGGGTGAAAATTGAAGTCTTGTCAATTTCATCCACCAACTAGGAAGCTTTCCAAAGACTACCCCGTGGTCCTAACTCTATGAAAAGATCAATGGTCCTTCCATGGTTTGAGCAAAGCCAGAACTTGGGACAAATTGAACCTATAGAGGATACAAGTAAACAAATTTGACCTAATCACAATTGCCAGGTAACATCACATGGATGATGACTTGCACATGGGGAGAGAATAACATAAATGAGACATTAACAACGTTCCTAATCAATCATTAAGCACATGTTAAGACATTAACATATAATGGTGACTTACAATTCCAATTTGAGCTTCTTAAATGGGAGGATGGAGGGAACAAGATAATAGACAAGTTCCAGAACCACAAGAATGGGGCTTTGCTCCATTGTTTCCCACTTTGTGAACCTAACATGGGTCTAGCTTTAGCCGCTTTACAATGTTTGGTATGAGAGAGGAAAACAAACCAAACACTTACAAAGTAATCTTTATCTTTCATAAAAATGTGAAACCAAAGCATATTTCAACAACCCTTTTACAGCCTGTACTGTTTAAAGAAATGGAGGAAGCAAAAGGAAAAGAAGAAGCTCAAAGAGTTGAAAGCAAACAAAGCACATTTTTAGGGAATGATAAAGTAAAGAATTTGACTCTACCTCCCTCAATTATATACGGCTTTAGTGAGCTTCTACCCACATATGAGTATGGTGGAGGAAAGACATGTGTCACTTTCTGTACGAGCTCCTTTATTCCATGGACCCTCTCCTCTTTGTCAGACTTCTTATCCAGCCCTTCCTTACCTTGACTCCTTCTACCTTGTTACTCACATGGCACACACTGCCCTTGTTGGATCTCTTCCATCTATTGAACTGGAAGAGATGTCCGATCCGCTTTCGCCACCTGAGTGGAGTATGAGATTTCCCATGCTCTATCACACTCTTGGTCTCCTTGGCCTCCTTGGAGTCTTTGCTAAAGGTGTGATTCCAGGGCATGTTGCAATGGTCCAAGGACACTTTGGAAACCTTGTTCTTCTCCCACGAGGCAACTCCATTCTCTTCAAACTTGATTGATATGAATGAATCTGCAACACACATTTGCCTTGTGAGTTTGAGAAATCCAGGGACAAGCACTTCCTGTACTGCTGATACTTAATATATACAGTTATTTATACATATGCTCAAAACACGATTAATTGGAATGAACTCCAGAAAAGTCCTAATAGGTCCCTCATAGATTCTCATTTGCTGATTTGCCTGACTTTGCATGATCGAATAAAAACAAATGCATATAATTCAATGAAGAAACAGTGACTTCTAGGCTTTGGTTAAGATCTTTAGTTTGATTTAATATGGGCTAATGATAGCTCAACTGCTCTTACCACTTGAGCTATGTGAATGCTAACAAAATATACAAGTCAAGTTAACTTTAATAATTAGTCATAGATGGTTGGTGTGGAAAGAGCAAGGGTAGAGTCTAAGCAAAGAGAGAAAAGAGGAAAGCATTGGAAGTTACACCTAAAAAAATAAGGTAACCTGTATTGAACCAAAGATCATACTATCTGTTGCTCTTTAATATATTAAATAATCAAACTAACTGCTTAAAATAATTGAAGAATGTTGAATATTTGAGATATGTCTAAAGATGTCACTTTTTAAATAATAACAAAGAACTGAAGGAGTTTAATTCCCTTTTGCTTATTTTGATGTGAAACAATTGTAACTGCACAAAATCAAATAAAGTCGCAGGAATTCACTTTGAAAACTAACAAAGTCACAAAGCTTGGCACAAAAGGATGCAGCTTTTTGGGGAATTCGTCAAACTAGACTGCTTCATGGTTTTGCTTTTTTGTGTTTTCATTAAGAACTGCCTAGCTATGTTTAACAATCCTATAGTAAATCATGAATGATTAGACTACTTCATGGCCCCAGGAAAAAAAAAAAAAAAAAAAAAAAAAAAATACCTTCCAATTCAAGTATGCATGTCCGGTGTCCCTAAAATCCCAACTTCTACAGCTGGATTTACTATTGCATCTTCAATTTGGTGTTGAATTACCACTGTAATTAAGAAAAACCCAAGCCTTTTCAATCTGGCATTACACAATTGTATATTAGCCTATACTTTGACCATAATTTTGTCATTATTACCCAACAAAGCAATCTAATCATACAAACTACACTCTCACACAATCACACATGAAAATTCAGAATTCATATCACAGAACAACTAAACTCTGCAAATTGAGCATAAAGGTGAAAACTTTAACAGTACCCAGATGAAAAAAAAGTTACCTTCTTGGCTGGTGGAAGCTTCATGATCCAAGTAATCTGGCTTGCGATTGAGGAAAGAGCTGAAAGCGAAGATCTTTGGAAGAGTAATGGGTCTGTGAGTGAAGCTCTGGGTGGTTCTGCGGTGGCCTTTTTTGGCAGCCAAGATGAGGAGCCTCTCAGTCAAGCAGAGTGAACAGACCCCAACAACGACCTCTTTGGGGTGGAAATAGCAAAACGAGTGGTCTGGTTCTCTGTTGCCATTGTTCATGTTCATGGCGGAGAGCTGGAGAAGAGTGAAGAAGAAGAAGAAGAAAAGTGGAAAATTGGGCCAAATGTGAGTTCAAGTCAGCAAAAGGGAGAATATGGGGGAGTTTGGGTTTCTGAGAGCACACATATGGGTGTGTAATACGGTGGAGACATTTATAGTTTGGTTCAATCGAGTGATCATGAGGTGGGCCCACACAAAATAAATTTGGAGCCCTATTAAATCTTCTAATCAGTTAATTTCAAGTTTGTTTATTTTTCTGAACGGAAAATTGAATTCAAGAGATCAATACTTGAAAATAAGCCATAGTTTACAATAGCTTACATATGGTGTCGGCAAGAAAACCGGACGACCTATCCAAATTAAACAATTTAACATTGAGAAAAGAAAATCTATCTCTTTATAAAAAAAATATTAGACCAATTCTTTTGTGTCAATCACAATTCGACTTAAATCCAACTATGAACTGATTGAGAAACTGTGCTTCTTATTTCATTGTTTAATGATATAGATTTTACACAAATAGAATACATGAGGTTATTTTCTAAATTAAGAATGGAATTCTTTAATCTAATGGGTGTTTCGTTTTCTTGGGCATTTTTTTAAGACAAAAACAAAAAGAAAATTATGGTAATAAAAGTGTAGTAATTGGTTTTACTAACTTTGGCCAATTCCCAGGTGGAAGAGTCAAACCGTTAACCGTGTAAAGCAAAATACCTGTTTTTTCTTACACATGGAAGAAGCTTCATTGACCAAAGAAAGGGGTTCCAAATCATATTTAGCTTTACCTTATGAACAAATAATCAAATCGATGGATAATGAAAGCAATTGTTATTGAGTAATTGATAAATCACCTAGTGTAAAATGTAATTCTTAAATACCTTCCTCCAATCCTTTCTCGATACAAATATATATTCCGTGAATAATTTGACTTAAGAAACAAGTGAATAATACGTTTACAACTAACTTGATATCTTACTCAAAAACAATTAAAAATAATTAAGTTGTTAAGTATTATAGTTTATAGACATTCTATTTAAAGAGGCATGTAGGGTTAAGAATAATGAACCAAGTTCGAGTCTTTGATGACCTGATTACCTTCTTCAATAATTCTTTACCTATAAAGATACGTAGATACGCATGTCAAGTGACTATGTGGGTAATTCAACTTTTAAAACGATTTAGGTCCTTTAACTACTTTGGACGGTTCTTGTTGAAGTTTCTGAAAGTGATCAGGTAAACCCTCTCATGATTTGACCAAGAGCTTGAATAGATTGGCTGCTTCTATTTTCATATTTTCTGATCTTAATTATTCTAGATTTTCCAGGCTTCTAGCAGCATAGATAATTCTGCTGCTCCCTACAAGAAGAAAAAAGAAAATAATGAAAAATACCCCACGCTGTCCCTTCGAGTATGACTAATCATAAACATATTGTACTTCCCTGATCAGTGAAGACTAATTATTTAGGTTATGAATTTGACAAACCAAACCAACCCAATTCCAATCTTATCGAAAACCATATTGGAGATGGAGTTGTCCAAGCTCAAAAGGGCATGCATGTGAGATTCAAGTCAAGAAAAGCGACTTCCACTTGGTTTTGCAACTTTGTAAAGGGCACTAGAAACTAAATCATAGAGGAGATAGAAGGCAAAGTTAGCTGTTTAGAACTTTAGAAGAATGCATGAACTCAAACAAAGGCAGTTTTATTGGGTGCTCTATATGTCTTGTAACTCGTGGTTCTTTGATTTCTCCAAGAAGATAAGTTCATACACTGGCATATCTAGCTAAGGCCTAGATGTTGCAAAATCTTTGGAATATAAGGAAGGGCCAGTGTTCATCAAATTTGTGGAAGCAAACAATGTTCTTTTTTTGCTCTTTTCAAAAGTTTTGAGACATTTTTGTATTGCACCCCCAATCTCCAAAAGGTGATATTTTTGGTTTCTTGCAAATTATGACATACATCTCTCCTTAGCTTTGGCCAACATCTCACCCTAATTCAAGGAATATCGGTCATATACATATAGTTAGTGTCCAAAATCGAGAAGGGTAGAAGTCTTGCACACATAAGAAATGAGATATTGATCCAACAATAATGCAGAATTAAATCATGCTTGAATCTGGTAGATTTGTTTTGAATATTCTCGGAGTGATTTGAGTAACATTTTGGCTCATTTGCACTATGAGTACATTTGATAGCCGTAAGTGTTTTACGTAATTAATTGAGTGTGGGATGACAAACTGAAACTGGAAGTACCTAAATCTGAATAGAAGTGATTAGGCATATATCACTACATTTTTCCATTGAGTATATAGTGTTGCAATTAAAACCGTTTGTTTTCTGAAACACCCATTAAAGATGAAGATCAATTAAAATCCACTAGACTGTAAATGCAATGCAATAATTTAAGAACACAAAATGGTGGGAGATGGGAGAAGAGATAAAGAAATGAGAGGAAAAGGGAAGTGACACTGAGATGAGTGAGAATGTGAGATCCAGTAGAAGATGATAAAGAGAAAGCTATAAAAGGTGATGGAAACAAGCAAACAAACCAAATGGGAACATGGGGAGCCTAGCTTAGGTAGTGGGGATGGCTATGCTTCCGGTCCAGTTAGGCTGCCTGAAATTTCAAATCAGGTTCATGTCATATTATCATGGAGTCATGGACGGTGGACCAGAGTTTGATTTACAACTCTCCCACCCTTCACCACCTTTTGCCACCATTGCTGGCCGTGTAGTCTCTTCCAATCTCAACATCACTTTTCAATGTTCATGGAGATTTTGCTGGTACAACATCCCATTTCATATGAATTCCGGTCTTTCTAATCCATTCTCAAAATTTGGAATGTGGAGGCTGTGGTGTCCATTATCTAAATCAAAGGCTAAGCATTTTGCTCGAGTAGCTAATATAATTGGAACAACTACTATTTTTATTGTTTGGACTTTGGAGTAAGGTACTATATTAAACTCTAGGCATGCTTGATTTATATTCTCTCTCACTTTTTCCTACCACTAATCCTTGGCTTGCATTACATCTAGACAGGCAAAAATTTAAGGACAGATAAGTTCCATCTAGCAGGGTCATGACGATTTTGCACACCAAAGAAGAAGCCCATGTTTCGTGAAGAATCATCAAGCATATAACTTGGAGAGGTCTTCAGAGAAAGCCTTCCGGATGACATCTCTCTTGAGCTTGAGAGCTGAGGTGACCAGGCCACTTTCAGGAGTCCATGGTTCGCAAAGCAATTTGATTTTTGCAGGGATCTCAAACTTCTGCAAACGCGCCTTCTTTGCTTCCTGGTGATGGAATGTGAAAAGTTAAAGAAGATCAAAACGATGCATATAACAGCACCAAAGCCACACAACGAGAGGAGGCTCAATGAACAAGTAATTAGTTTTAAGTCAAGGATTTGTATTTCAACAATAAAGATGATGAATGATTACAAAAGACTGACTAACAAGAAACACACATTTTGTTATTTGCAACAAATAAATAATGTGCAAGGAAAACTCAGGTAATTAATCTGCCTGAAGACTATAAGGAACGGATGCCGATCTCAGTCTGTATTAAGCTCAGACCAATATTAATAAACATGTAATTGATCATAATTCAGCAGGCCAGGGTCAGATGCAATTAATTTTGAACAGATTTCTCGGGCTGCTGAAAAGAAGTTGTATAATGAGAATTGAGGAAAGCTTATAAGATGCATAATGCATACAAGAGTGCCTTCCTCTAAATTCAAAGCTTTTTACAGAGGGGGCGGAAGAGCGCAAAATTTGAGTTCAAGTGAAGGAAACTTATCAAAAATAGACATACCTTTAACAGTGATTCTTGTACTTCTTTTCTGGTTTCTTCTTTCTCACACAAGTCTGAAAAATCACTAAAAGTAATCCCTTGCTTTGCAGCCCAATCTTCCACTGTGGTTCGAGAAGCAACCACAAGAGCCACGCAGTAACTATGAAAAGGATCAGCATGCACCATGATATTGTCAATATAGCGGCACACTGAAAGAGCAGCCTCTACCTGTAAAAAGGACATATTAGTCACTAACGAAGAAATGCAATGAAGAGTTGCATCTTCTAAAATACCTTTCCTAAGGAGACATACTCCCCATGTTGAAGCTTCACTATATCTTTCCTACGGTCAATTATCTCAAGGCAACCATCAGCATGGATTTGCCCAATATCACCTGTATAAAACCACCTCATTCCTCTCTCGTCAACCTTTACACACACAAAAGAAAAAAGAAAAAAAAAAAGTAAATCAGCAAAGTTAAGTTAAGACTGCAGTGAACACTAGTCATCTGGGTAGTCCCAACCAAACTATACAGGTAAGCTATATCAAAATGTCTACCTTGTATGATTCCTTCGTTTTCTCTTCATTTTTGAAATAACCGACTGTAACATTTGGACCACCAATGACTATCTCTCCACGAGGCATTGGGGAATCACTAATCAGATATCCTCCTTCAGGCCAATCAATTAACTGGATACAGAAGATTAGATTTTGAAATGAATGCAAGTCCATCACCTCAAGGCCTCAGAAACAGAGAACCATTTGTATTGATAGACAATAATTGAAATAGAATTTTCATACAATAGATAAAATGAACACTGCCAAACAACTGCTGAGTAGGTATCAAACAACTATGAAAGACGAATTGATCTGAAAAGTTATCTGTTAAGTATATGTAAGTGGACCTATGAGGTTATGAGCATTACCTTGATAAATGAGCAGGGAAGTGGAGCTCCAACACGACCAACAGAGGTATCACCAAACTCTGAGAATGTTCCACCAGCGCAAGTTTCTGTGAGACCATAACCTTGACCAATTGAAGTTCTGTCAATAGACAATAGCCATCCAATCATAAAAGTGTTTGAGAACACAGGGAAAAAGACAAACATAATATGAAAATTAAGAAAAAGAAAAAAAAACAAACAGAAAAAGACAAACTTTTAGTTGACAAGGAAGAACTAGCCATCATGCACAATAGTGAATATACTGAATGGACAGCATGCCTACAAAGAATATTTATCAGATCTTGAATCCACATCACTACAAGGTAGGCCATCAGATATTTTGCATTTCTGAAAGCTCCCTTTCAGCCCTTGTTGTCTCTATTTACTAGAGTTCACTTACATAAGCTGAAAGAAGGGCTCAACATCTAGCATAATCTACAACTGTGCACAATTTTCTGTTGTGTCAACATTTGTAAACAATTGAAAGTTCATTTAAATCTATAGTATAACTTCAGGTCATGAGTTTATGTTCATTTGTATTATTATCAGAATTGCACGCAGAGAGATGAACATTCAGAAAGAAATGGACTTCTAATATTAACCCAGAGTTATAGTTCTTTTATTTTTTTTCTATTTTCAAAAGAACCAGAGTTGTGGTTGAGACTTGGCCATCAGAGTTTACTCATCTTCATCAAAAGTTGGTCCTGTTCATATTTCGTGTTTAGTGGCTTCGATCAAGAAAAGTAACAATGATATAGGTCGGCGGAAATCAAGGTTCACACGTTTTACATCTCAAAGTTAAAGTGCTAAGCATGTACTAACCCAATGCAAATGTTGATGAATCTTTGAGTATCACCAGAAAGAGGAGCACCACCAGATAACATGTAACGGATACGACCTCCTAGAATTGCACGGACCTTTCTAAACACAAGAAAGTCCCACAGAATCCTTTCCAGGCCCCAAGCCCCAAACCAGCTGCCATTCACAGCAGACAACCTACGAGCATATGCCAACTCAAACAATTTCTTGGATAGGCCACCTTTTGCATTCACCTGAAGCATTATGAAGATGTAGAGTTGACAAAACAGGCATAATTTCAAAACCAGGACTCACACACACGACATGATCTAAGTAGTGCATGTGCATTTACAAGTATATATATCAATATGCATGACAAGATTTGGTTACCTTATTGAGCACCCCATCTCGAACACGATCAAGAATTGCCGGAACAGCTGTCAATAAAGTTGGCAAAAGGGCAGTTGCATCCCCCTTTGTTCCCTTCTTTATTTTACTTGACGTATCTGTAAGAGTCAAGGGAGATCCATACCCTATAGCACTTCCCGCAGCAACCATTACATTCTTCAAGACAAATAAAAAAATTGTTAAACTAAGCAGCAAGAACATATGAACTTAAAGACAATGATCAGTGTTTTGATAGGAACAACTGAACAAGGCATCATCATCAAATAAACAGAAAAAAACAAACTGCTCATGGAATTACAGTGGCCATGCAATCCAGCAAGCTTACATATTATCCATACCTCTGCTGCTAATTCCAGGATATGAGCAAGGGGAAGATATGCCATATAGATATCCTTAGTTCCAATGCCAGGGACAATGGTCATGACAGCTGAAGTAACAGCTAGGACATTGGCATGTGTCATCATTACACCCTGTACAAAGTACAAACCGAAGGTGGATTAATGGGATTTCTGAATTACCTCTGTTATCATTTGGGAAAATAAATGTGTAAACTGCAACAATTGAAAGCCAAGGGGGCTCAAAACAAGCATATAAGAAAAGTGGAGAGTTAAATTACAAATCATAAGCATTATTGTTGCTAATTTAGTAGTGAACAAAAGCACCTTTTTTTTCTTATTTAAACCAAACTCATAAAATTTACATATATGACTTGAGAATGACACAACGAACCATAAAGAGTAAACTAACTAGTGTTGATAATGAACAATAACAATCACCATCATGTGTGAACGTAAAACAAAAAATGAGGTTAAACTAAAGTATTAAGGTTGTTAGAAGCTACAAACCTTGGGCAATCCTGTACTTCCACTTGTATACATAATGACAGCAATATCTGCAGGAAGAGGTAAATCAGGATCAACAGGGTTTTCTTGTCCAAGTTGCTCAACATCTGCGAATGTATTGATTCTCCACCTGCTCTCAACAGACGAAGCACTAGATGGGATATCATCATCCATACATATGATGTGCTTCACTGTGTCAAGTTGTCCACTTATGGCTACAAGTTTCTCCAGTTCTTTGTGCCCACAAATCACAGTTGTAACTTCTGTCTGGAGAAAGATAAAGTGACTAATGAGAACAAAATGTGTCAGAGCAAATGAAAACACAAATATCAAAAGTTATACTAAAATATCAACACTATCAGTTCATTTCCAATCAGAGCAAAATCCTACTAACTAGGCTTCGACTTTTAAGTGATTTAAAGGACAATCACAACATTTGAAAATTTGGAAACATATTGCTTAATATGTGAGAGAGAGAGAGAGAGAGAGAACCTCATTTAATGAGTGACATAGAGCCTCCTCCCCAAGAGATGCATATATAGTAACAACAGTGACGTTGCGCCTGAAACAACCCTGAAATAAGAAAACATAATCAGAATTCAGGAGTCAACCATTTGTTTCTGTATTGCACTTAACTGGGACTAGTAAGGCCATGCAGATATGAAGAAATCTCTCATTACTATTTAAAATCTCTAATAATAGCTTAGGTAAACTCAGGGGCATAGGGAGAGGAGGGCAAGAAGGCTCAATTGACCCTTCTCATGCATAATATTTGGTTGATTAGTTAAATGTTCTACATAGAAATGACCCTCCTAATCAAGTTCCTACAAATGACATTACTTTCATTTCTAGTGGTAATGTTTGATAAATTCCTTCTCAGTTTTTATTAATACAAAGGAAAGAGGAATTCATATTTGATGGTTCTCTAATGAATCTCTAATGAGGTAATTTATAAAGTTAGGTATAATCCAACGATTAAAAGATTTTCCATGAAGCAACTACGTTATCGATACTTTGTGTTGACTTAATAGCCACTTAAGTCTTGACCCTTCTAAATCGAGTTTCTAGTTACGCCACTGGGTAAACTAAAACTAAATTTACATCAAATGTGCAATAAAATGAGTTCTCCAGAAGAGTAAAGATTGATAAGCACCTGCAATGCAAGGAACCACTCTTCTCTAGTGTCAGCAAAGATTGCTACTCTTTCTTCCTTTTTATGTCCAATTTGACTCAAACCAGAAGCAAAGTTGCACACAACTTCAAACGCTTTCCCATAAGTTAACCACTCATAGTCTCCCAAATGAAGCTTCTCAAAGGATTTCCCATCCTTTGTAACTTCCAGCTCCCTCCCCACCAATACCCGGGTTCCAAGGAAAAATTTCTTTTCGAAACGCCCACACGACTGCTCAAAAAGCTCAGCAAGAGTTGAAATCCCTTCCCAGGCTGATTCCACGGGGGAGCTAGAATGATGGTTTCGGATTGCATAGCCAGGCTCCCCACCAACATCAACGAGCAAACCCCGTTTCTTCTCCTTTTTTGACTTCTGAAGCAGAAGCGTTATCACAAGCGGAACCAGTGCACCAACAACATAGGTAGGAACCATCTTTGAACAACTCGATACTCCCAAACACAATGTACTAATATCCAACCCTGAAAATTGAAAATTATCCATTCAGTTACTTCATCAAACTAGCAATAAAACACAATTGTGAATTCATTAAACCGACTTTGCATGTCTTGGGATCTGCTATTGTTATTCAAAACCCAATAACACATTACTGAATGTTATTTATTACAGGATTAATTAAGAACACATTAAAGATGATTTCTTTTATTGGTTGAAATTTTCTTTCTTTCAGTGCAAGCTGCAAAATTCAACACAATGTCCTAAATTCAACAAAATGTCCTGAAATCCAACACTAAATATTCAATTACTTGATCAACCATGTCAATCAAGCATCCAAAATAATAAATATTTGATAAGAGGCCAATTCAAACTTTGCATGTACTGGGTTTTCTTATTGTTAGTCAAAACCCAACAATGCATGTTATTTATTACATGAACAACATTGAAAGTAATGACTGTCAAAACAAAAGCAAAAAACATTGAAAGTAAGCTTTCTTTTTTTTTTTTTTTTTTTTTTAGATGTTTCATTCTTTCAGTGCAAGCAAGCATGGAAAAAGCTGATCCGTACCATGAACTGAAATCCCAGAACACCGAAATTTCAAAGCAAACACAGAAAACAAAAATAGAGGCATTGCAGACAAAAAAGATTGAAGCTTTTTTTGGGTAACGGGGATTACCTTTTGATGAAGCCAAACCAGAGAAGAAGAAACGAATTCAGCTCAGCAGCATTGGGAGGATGAATTGATGAGGAAATCAAGAATGAATTGGAGAATGAATGAAAGGATGAGTGAAATTTGAAGGGGGATCAAAACGAGGGCGTTTTAATGGGAGAAGGTATAAGAATATGTGAGGGGGGTGCGGAGAGATCGAGGAAGAGAAGAGTTGGAGACTCAGAGACTGACTGAGAAACTGAGCAAAAGTGGTCCGTTTCTTTTTGGCTTTTTTTTTTCTGCGTTTTGTTTTTTTTGCTCACAGCTATCAAATTTAAGGCGCGGGTTTGGCTTAATATGGGCCGTACGATATGGATAGGGCCCATATTAGATGTGGAGGAAAATTTTGTGTCTTCAAACCAGATCTAGAAAATTCAGTAGTATAGATGGAAAACGACCTACAGAGGAAGCCAGTTTTGAGTGAAAGAGATGAGAGATTAGGCCACCTAAGTTAGATAGGTAGGCATGTATTTGTTAAGACTTCGAGAGACTAGTGTAGCAATTCTCAAGGAAGCAATGGAGTTTAAGCTAATGATACGACAGAGACTACGAACATCATGTTTAAGGGTAGATGATAACAGCCATACGCCGAGGACAGCTGAATAGGAAGGGTTTTCGTTTTTGTATAACTTAGAGAAAAATGACTTTTATCAACCAACAGACAAAGGGACCAAATATCCTGCAAACTAACTTTTGATAGAAAGTCTAATATATAAAGTTAGCTGTTTACTTTCATTTCCTGATGTTGATGCCTGTGTGTACAACTAAGAGAAACTTGTCATAGAAGAAGAAAAGAAACCACTGACTACGATGCACAATGGTGGTGAGAAAGATTTAGAGTTCCTGACAAGTTTGATGTTTCATTAGTTTAGTTTGGTCTTGTTGGTCCTTCGTTTGGGGTATCATGCGCATTTCCATTGGATGCTACCCCAGACAACATTTGCATCACAGATCTTAGAGCTCCTGATAGTTCTGCAGGCATTTCTCCAAAATCAACATTCACGTTGCCATCAACCCTTATTTCCGGTTCATCATCTCCATTACCATTGCTGCTATGGTGATCACCTTGGCTATCTTGAGAATGCTGTCCTTGGTATGCATTTCCAGCCATGTTCATAAACATATTTGCAAAATCAGCAGTACCAGAACCTGTATTGAATGGCATAGAACCAAACGGAGGAGGTGCACCCTGGCTTCTTGACCCACCTGTAGATTGATTGTGGTGTTCTGAAGCTGAACCATTGCTACTACTGAAGGAAAATGAACTTGTGTTCTGTAAGAGGTAGGCAGGACAAGAAAATGTTACTCACAGTAAGAAAGAATATCTATGCAAATTAGAAGACCAGCAGAATAACAAATTGTAACGTACGACCTCCATTACAGGTGCTTAATGATTGCACATACCTAAACTGTTAACAGTGCCTAGAATTGTCTTCAGAGTTCAAAAAGGCAGCACAGCAATTGCATTGTATTAATTTTGATTAAAAAGTCTTGCAAATAGAAAGACGGCCTATTTTTTCTTTTACGGTTTCATTCTGAATCAGACATCAGACATAAAAATCCCAGTTAAATGATATCCTTCTCACGCAACCTAACAGAATTTTATAGACCTATCTATAATCAGCCAGACACTTTTTCTTAAGATAAATGTATTACCTGATGGGATCTTGATCGTTGTTGCTGCTCTATCAATTTCTGCTCAGCCATCTATTGGTTTCAGAATAACAAAAGCAGTCAGAGGATTTGCAAAAAAACAACAGAAAAGAGGAAACACACAACAACCAACCCGAATATTTTCTTTGACAGCTTCATTATTTGGATCCAATTGCAAGGCTGCATGAGTAAAATCCTTAGTTAGGTATAAATATGGTTACAACCACCTTCTTTTAATTATTTTGCTTCCCACTTTTAATACACTATATAAGTCTCACACTGGGAAGGTACTCAAAAGAGATTGCCTTACTAACCCATCTTAAATCCCTGATCAATAGCCTCACGGTAGCTACCTACTGCATAAAAAGCTAATCCCAGACGACTATATGCCTTGCTGTAGTTTGGGTCGATCTCTATAGATACAAGACAATCTCTGATTGCTTCAGCATATTTGTGTATCTGAGTGTAAGCAGCTGCCCTGAAGTATGTACACCAGAGATTTGATTAACTTGAAGTTTTAAGAAAGCAACAACAGAGCAAAACAATGATTCAACATTCTACTAGAGTGATAACTGAAGTAATACCAACTTATGGTCAAAAACTGCAATAATTCTCCCAAATTTTCCTCATTTTCATAATTTCTTTGTATGTACGATTCCTTTTGGAGAACTTAAATTCGGGAAACTCCAAATATATTGAAAAATTGGCACTTCCCTTTCGAACTTATCAAGGATCTAATTGTGCAGTAGCATGCTAAGGTACCTTTTCTTTTATTAGTATAATTTGAATATACTGACTTACTGAGGATCTTCCTATGTCACAACAACATTTATCTTTCTGAGTCCCGAGAACCAAGAAAAGGGAAACTATTAATGAATAATTAGTAGTACCAAAAGTTTCAGGATAAGATGGTAGTGTACCTGTTACAGTGGTAAACAGCATTATTTTCACAAAGCGCAATAGCACAGTCATACAACTCAATTGCCTTGGTATACAGCTTTGATTGCATGGCCTTATTACCTACCAAAAATAAATAATAGGATTAGCCCCTGCATAGATTTATCAGAATGTAGACGGTCATATTTGAGATTGAACCTAGTGAACAACACATTTCTCATCATTAACACCTGGCATGCATTTTTGTCTTTTACAAGGATTTATAATGAAAATAGAATTATAGCAGAGAGCGAGAGGAAGCATATAAATGAATGGTATGTAGGTCAATTTAACTGAAATTTGACATTGTAAAATGAGTTAAGAGGCTGCAGGCTAAGAGCCTAACCAAAGGCATGTATGAGCTTCAAGTACCTTGGGATTTCAAGGTCTCAGCCAAGAATTTAGGACTGAATTCCTCACATCCAGATCTTTCCATCTCCTGAAGCGGGGAAACATTAAATTTTATTTAAAAGATACATATTACAAAAACTGTAGCATGACATATACATTACTTCTGAAAGCACACAAAGCTTACCTAGTACAATATAAAGTTGTAATGGCATTCAAGCAACAAAACTACGTGTTTGAGGGTGCACATGTGTATGCCTGTGTCTGTGTGTTTGAGAGAGAGAGAGAGAGAGAGAGAGCATACATTTAAAGCATCATGGAAAACTTGAGTTGCTTTCTCTAATTTCACTGGATCATCACTGCCATCTGGCAAGGGCATAAAGTAACGAGCTGTCTCAAGTGCAGAAAAGAATCGCCCAAACAGAGCATCTTTGGACTCCCCTGCCAATAACATGATTATCAAGAGCATATTCAATGTGCACTTATTCTAACATACATAATGCAGCAACTAATCTTATTGTGCATTGCCAATTCACTTCAACATTATATATCACATTATTGTGCATATTAAAACAATAGTTCTGAAAGCTTTTGTTTTCTTTGAGCAAGATCCTTTTATATAATTTAACACTAATCATGTTTGACATTATCTCCTTTATAAGGACATTTTCATTTATACATGCACCGACTCATTTATAAAATAAAAGTGGTTTTATGTAACTCATTTGAAAATTCCAAAGGTCATTAACCTGTACACATGTTGTCTCACACAATTATAGAGTATAAGTAATAAATATACGATACTAATTCTGACAAATCCAGGGGGTTCCCCATCTTCTTTTCAAGTAAATGAAAATATTAGTGCTGATCACCACATAGTACCAACATATTGAATTGTTTAATCCTTTTCCCTTTTTTTCCTTTTTTCTTTCAGAAAAATGCAATTTTATAATTTCATTGTATGCCCCGGAAGGGATGGAAAACTACAAATTATTATTATCAAGAACATCATCGATCAAAAACACAACCTATCCTTGGATTGACTGCAATGACATATTGTCTTATATGGCATTTCTATTAGATGGCATTTATAATAATCCTTTACAAGCTTTTCTACAGGTTAGGTTATCATTAAGAGAACCATTCATTTTACATCAATCAAACACACACGAATAATAAACTCTATTCTGTAAAGAAATCCATCACTTCCATAGCAATCCGATTTCACCAAATTTAGGATCTTTTCATTGCAAACACACTCAAAGATGGTACACTTAATACCATCAACAGCAATTGGAATACAAACCAGGTCTCTAGATGTGATATAAGTGATTGCAGATACAACGTATAATGTTCCCATTTGGGATGCACCCAATGAGGAGACTAATAGACAAAAGTGGGGAGGAGAAGCAAAAGGACAAAGAAATAATACCTAATTCATTTTGTTTACCCGTCGAATCCTGACCCTGATTCAATTACAAACATTAAATAAAGTCAAATTAAATACTGAAAAGCAAATCCCATAGTAACTATAGTACTATTCAAAATTCAAGTATCAATCTCAAATAAATAAGGCAAATGCATCGAGAAGAACCTAAAGGGAACATATCCTGAATCAGGAACAGTATAGATTTTCTGTTATCTAACCTTTTATTGGATAACAAAACACAATTAAAGTAGGCACTATTTAGGCCTGATCATAAAGAATCTACCATAAACGTGAACCTTTAGCTACACCTCAAAACTACATTCTCAGTCATTATCAGTCCCGACAATTCAAGCTCATCTAAAAATTTTCTTGAGTATTCTGTAACCGTAACTCGCCTCCCCCCCCAATAACCCTCTTACATACTCAGTTTGTTACTTCCAAACACACTTAAAGTCCTAATAACCCGCACATTTCCATTGGTCCAGTTTTTCCTAAATCCCCCATATCAGGTTGTAAGCAAGTGCACATTTTTTATGGACACTATCAACTCATATAATGCATTTACACCATTCCATAACAAGTTTTAAACGAGTAAAAAAGATAACAGGGCAAGCACCAGAGATTTCAATGCCTTTGAAACATTGGCACCAGTGGCATCCTGAGCAGCTGATGCACTAGGAACTGCCACTGACCCCTGACCATGACACGTCACATTCTCCTGCCCCTTGTTCTTCTCCAGTGAGCTGAACATTTCAACTAACGAGCCGGGTTTAATCCGATGATTATCATCAGCAGGAAGAGAAGTGTTGAGCTTGAAAGCCTCCTCCAGGCATTCCCTCGCAATCTGAATACCCTCACCATTAACACCAGCACCCGGTTCAACTGCCCCAGTAAAAATCCAAACTTTACAGTCAGTAACTCATTCTAAAACCACCACTGCAATTAGCCTAAGCAACTAAGCAAAAATGTGAAACTTTATCACAATCATCGAAACGAAATTGCAATTATTATGAAGAAGCAGTAACCCTCGGTATGATTTCAGTAGATAAGAGATGAAACAGAAAGAGAGAG
>NC_020492.1:18752236-18780961 GCF_000184155.1 Fragaria vesca subsp. vesca | reverse complement strand
GGAGGAGAGAGAGAGAGAGAGAGAGAGAGAGAGAGACTCTGCCTTTTGTGCTGGAATCAGGGTGTGACTGTCACACTGTGCCATCAGTCTTGGGATTATATATTTAGGTTTTTTCCTCATTTTAGGTAACTCTTTTTTGAGGTTTTTTATTGCACCAACCACTGATTGCCACCTGTAATTTTGATACCCAATATATCCTCTGCTAGGTAAGTGGGATACCTAAAGTACCCTGTTAACCTGTGTATGGCATCTTGACTGATGAGTCGAGCGTTTCACGTGACATGCTTTGTACGTAAACGCAATTATTGTAAACATAGTGTTAAAAGAATATATTTTTTAAAGCATGGTATTCATATTTTTGTATATAAAGTTTACATATATAAGACGCGAAAGAGAGAGTACATGTTAGTTATTTCGCGTATGTGGCAGATATCACAGGACCGAATAAGATGCTTCATGGTCTTGAACCATCTGGCTATAATGAGAAGGAATAGTGAGGAAATTCGGATGCGTGATCAAGTAGAAAACACTTTGGAAGACAAGCAATCAAGCATAACATTATCAGTTCAAACTTTTGCATGAGAAGGGAAAAATAATTAAGGAAAGTTTTCATTAGACATGAAAATTTTTAGAAATAGGAGTGAACTTCATTCATCAGTCGGCACTGCGGATGCCTTATTGAAAAACCTTCAAAATCGAAATGACAATCAAGCTTGATGGAAGCGTTTTGGGACAATGTACTGTATGCTCTCACCGCGGTGAGTACGTACATGTGCTGCAGATTATAGCATATCTCCAACATTAACCATTCTTGTTGCGATCAACCCTTATTTCGTGTAGAACTGTTGATCAACTCCATTAACAATGCTGTTCTTGATGACGACAGATATCGAGGAAGCTGTCCTTGGTAGATCAATTCCATTAACAGTGCTGTTACGGATGACGACACATATAGGGGATGCTGTCTTTGGTAGATGAATTCCTCCATTAACAATGGTGTTACGGATGTTATATTCAGGATGCTGTCCTTGGTATGCAGTCGCACCCATGTTCGTAAACATATTTGCAAAATCAACAGGAACAGAACCTGTATTGAATGCACCATGGATTTTTGACCCTGAACCCTGCACGCTGCTACTACTCAAGGAAAATGAACTTGTGTTCTGTATTAGGTAGGTAAGACAGGAAAACGTTACTCGCAGTAAGAAAGAATATCTGTATGCAAATTCGAAGAACAGCAGAATAACAAATTCTAACGCACAACCTCCAATCCATGTGCTAAATTATTGGCTTATTGCACATATCTTCAACCTAGCTAACAGAGTTTTATGGACCTTATATATTAATAGCCGCGCGCTTTCTCTTAAGGTCAATGCATTACCTGATGATGAGAATAATGAGATCCTGATTGTTGTTGCTGCTCTATCAATTTCAGCTGAGACACCTATTGGTTTCAGAAAAACATAAGCAGTCAAATTATAAGGAGCTGCAAAAATCTACAGAAAAGAGTATACAAGAACAAACCCGAATACTTTCTTTGGCAGCTTCATTTTTTGGATCCAACTGCAAGGCTGCATGAGCAAAATCCCTAGTTAATTAGGTACGAATATGGTTACTAGTTACTACCTTCTTTTGAGAGTAAAATATTGTATAATCTTTGTGGTTTAAAGTCGACATATGTTTAGTCCTTATGGTTTTATTTTAATCTGAATAGTCCTTAAAGTCACAATTTTTCATCCAAATAGTCCTTATGATTTTATTTTAATCTGAATAATCCTTAAAGTCATGATTTTTCATCCAAATAGTTTTTATGGCCTTTAACTGAGAAAATTGTCGAAATGACTATTTGGATGAAAAATTATGACTTTAAGGACTATTCAGATTAAAATAAAACCATAAGGACTATTTGGATGAAAAATTGTGATTTTAAGAACTATTCAGATTAAAATAAAACTAAAAAGACTAAACAGATGTCGACTTCAAACCACAAAGACTAAACAAATTTCAATTCTTCTTTTAATATATTTACTTCCCATTTTCAATACACTATATATAAGCTTCGCATGAGGTGGTGCTCAAAAGAGATTTCCTTACTGACCTTTCTTAAATCCCTTATCAATAGCCGCACGGTAGTTACCTAGTGCATAATAAGCTACTCCCAGACGAGTATATCCCTTGCTATAGTTTGGGTCTATCTCAATAGATTTAAGGCAATCTCGCATTGCTTCGTTGTGTTTGTGTATCTCAATGTAAGCAGCTGCCCTGAAATATGTACACCAGAGATTTTATTAACTTGCAGTTTCAAGAAAGCAATAACAGAGCGAGCAAAACAGTAGGGTACTAATTTTAACCAGAGTACCTGTTACAGTGGTAAACAGCATTATTTTCACAAAATGCAATAGCACAGTCATACAACGCAATTGCCTTGGTATACTGCTTTGATTCCATGGCCTTATTACCTACCGAAAATAAAATAAAAAGATTAGTCTCTGCATTGATATATCAGGATGTAGTCGACTTACTGTCATAGTAATTTGATGATCCAATGAGATTGTAGCTAGTGAACAACATGTTTCTCATCATTAGCACCAAGCTAGGTCATAGATTATTCAAATGTAATGCATTTTCTTTTTCAAGGATATAAAATGAAAATGGATTTATAGCAGAGAGGGAGCATATAAACGAATGGTATCTAGGACTGGAACCTGACAATTGCATAAAAAGAAAATCTGAAAAACTTGACAAAAGTAAAATTAGTTCAGACTTCAGTGGCTGCAGACTAGGAAACCTGACCAAAGGCACATATATGAGCATCAAGTACGTACCTTTTAATTTCAAGGTCTCAGCCAACTGAGCCAAGTATTTAGGACTGAATTTCTCACCTCCAGATGTTTCCATCCTGAACAGTAAAACAGTAGCATGAACATATACGAACATTCGTACTTTCAAGCACAAAGAACTTACCTAGCACAGTATAAAGTAGTAATGGCACTCAAGCAACAAAACTACGTGTATGCCTGTGTGTTTGAGAGAGAGAGAGAGAGAGAGAGAGAGAGAGAGAGAGAGAGCATACATTGAAAGCATCATGGATAAGTTTAGCTGCATTCTCTAATTTCATTGGATCATCACTATCATGATCAGGCAAGGGCTTAAAGTGATGAGTTTTTTTCTTTCTTGAGAAGAAGTGACGAGTTCTCTCAAGTGCGGAAGACAATGACCCAAACAGAGCATCTTTGGACTCCCCTGCCAATAACACCATTACCAAGTCCACATTCAATTTCCACTTGTTCTAACACACACAGTGCAGCTACTGATGATCAAAAGTGGGGAGGAGAAGCAAAAACACGAAGAATTATAGCACCTAGCTCACGGTTTTCACCCGTCGGATACTGACCCTGATTCAATTGCAAACATTAAATGGAGAGTCAAAATTCAAATCCCATAGTAACAAAAATTACTAGTTAAATTCATCAGGCTAGGGCCGCTAGGCTTGCAAGTTGCAACTGTAAAAGCATCATTCAGGTACTAATCTCAAACGAAGGACTATTAAGCACCAGAGATTTTGATGGCTTGGAAACATTAACCTCATTTCCCAGTGAGCTAAACATTTCAACTAACGAGTCGGGTTTAATCCGATTATCATCATCAGTAAGCTGGAAAGCCTTCTCCAGACGTTGCCTTGCAGTCTCAATACCCTCAATATTGACACCAGGACACGGTTCAACTGCACCCCAGTAAATATACAAATTTACAGTCAGTAACTCATTCTAAAACCACCACATGCATGCAAGCCTAAGCAAAAATGTGAAATGAAATCGCAATTCTCAGTAACCCTAGATAGATATGATTTCAGTATATTAAAAAGAAGAGAGATAAAGAGGGAGTCACCGGAGCTGAGGAAATCCAAGAAGGAACGGACGATGCGGCGAGAGAGGGGAGAATCGGTGGTCAGCGGCGGAGCCATGGATGAAGTTGCCGGGCGTACGTTGGTGTCTCTTCTCTGAATCACTCTGGGGAAGGTTTTTCCACTTTAACTAGTTTTATTCCACCAACCACAGTTTGCCACCTATATTTCTCGTAAACAATAATACCCCCTGCTATGGAAGGTGAATACCCAAAGCACCCCAGTTACCTTGTGAGATAAAGTTTGAGCAAGTCTTTGTTGGTCCCATTCTTTAGGGAGTCGGTTGTTACCTAGGAAGCACGGAAGTGTCGCCTCACCCGCGTTTCGAAGCGGGTATGAAGCCCGTCTAGGTTGTTTCGATGTTGGATTCTCGGATAGGTGAGATTGGGATGGACTGTTCAATTCTGAGAGTGGATTTAGGGGAGGAGAAGAGCGTAGGATGAAGACATGCAGGGTTTAATTTTTGTCAAAATCAAATTGACAAAGAAACAACGGGAGTCTCTTATCGGAGTCTTTTTTCTTGGTCGAACTTTCAAGTACGAGACTGTGAGGGAGGAAAGTCAGGAAAGAGAGACGAAAGGGAAGAGGGTGGGAGACGTGTCTATGTTCTCTTCCGTCTCTAGACGTCATAAAACATATTTGATATACTGGCCCTAATGTTTGGGCTTAAGGATGTAATTGGGTCTAAGAGGATGGTGCCATGGTGGGACTTTTAATCCATTAAAGTAGTCCATTACTCTATTAATTTTTAATTGATAATTATGGTTAATAATTAGTTTGATTCTTATTTTTTTAGATATATATATATATTATTTTATTCCAACGCTTCCAAAACGTTTCCACTTCCAACAAATTTTAAAAAAAAATGCTTCCGCGCTTCCACGTCTCCGCTTCCGATTCCATGCAACATAGGTTGTTACGAGTTTCTTGATGCTAGTTCAAGTGCGTATTGGAATAGAAATGCAAACCAAATTCAGTTTCTTTTTGTAAAAGAAAGAAAGGAATAGCCTAATTGAGATACGAGAGCCGAAATATTCATGCTTAATCACTATTCGTTTAGTGTCGATTAGATAGTGAACATAGAGGTGATTTACTTGGTGATAAAAGGTGGTATTGTGACCATAAATCCGTAATCACTATGATAAGTGCCGGTTATTAAAACTGAAACGACCTTATGTGTGACAAAGTATCGAGAACTGACATCATGGTGATTGGCGAAAGCACAAGTCGATAGGTACCCCGACCTCCATATTTTGGCGGGAAGTACCTGAATTTGAATAATGGCCACAAAATTGTTGCTTAGCATTTGACTGGATTGAGCCATTCCCCATGAAGAATCTCTTTATCATCCCCATTCCCCATGAAGCATCCAAATAAGCCACTGAGAACAGACGTTAATCAAAAACTACAAGAATCATTTCAATTGCAGCCAACATAAACTTCTCCCAAAATTCTCTTTACTGGTTAAAGAAATACATAGATGTTTTACTGATATGTAGGAGACATCAAGGCGTAAGTTCGTTTGGGCCGTTTCAGTTGCTCCAGGAGCTTCTCAATTAGCGATAGTTAAATACATACTAACTTGAGGGTGATACAAATTTCGTTAGCAAAACAGTCGGGTGATATAAACATATGCACAAGACCTGATCTGCACTCTGCGGTTGATTGTTAAGGATATATATACAATTTGACATCCACCAGACTACTTACAGGCAAAGAGTGATCTCTGGTGGGCACTTGATCACTACCAGACAAAAATCTCCAAAGCATCTGTGGAATCGTCCTTGAAGCGAATGCAATGATCAGACTCAAAAGAAAATGGTTTCACACATAATTTAATTTCTTTTGTCGTCGAGTTCTTCTGGCAACCTGAAATAACCAAACAAGATTGTAAAATGCATAAGCAATGTCATATCAGTAAATACACACTGAAACACCAAAATACATTACTTGCGCAGTCAAGATCAGTTATATGAGAATCTTGAACTCTGGTTTGAGTCTCAGCGTGGGACGTGAAAGAATAATGCAGAACTTAAATATTATCCATTGTAAGCTTGCGAGGTCTTTTACTATTCATTCTGCTGGTTGTATTCTCTACTTTGCAGTTCTTTTAGCTGAACACAAATTATTTATTATATAAAAAAATAAAATAAAAAACATCGCTACTAACACAATTGATTGTCCAAAGTCCAAACACATAAAAATCAGCTCCATTAGGGTCAACCTACTCTGTTTCTAACTTCAAACTACTTGCAGGAAGTGATCTTGTACTTGAAAATCAGAAACAGTATGGATGAATGTGATATAAAATAGCATGAACATATTATTAGCAAAATGTATGATAAGATTCAGTTTGATTCTTTTGTTCCCTACATTATTAGGAAATTTCTTGATGGCAAGGAAAATTGTAAGGCTTACCGCATCGTTGTTCATCCCAAGAACTTCTGTTACAGAGGTGTCTACAGAAGCTTTCTTCCTCTTGTTTTGTTTAGGCTGCATCCAAAACTATGGTTAGACACAAAATCATTGGTAATGAAGACTTCAAGAATCACACAAAGAAACTGGCATAATATTTTTATGCTATCGTCTAATGATGATGTCAAATTGCATCTGTTCTCTTAAGTTTTTTTTTTTTTTGTAATAATTTTTAATCAAACTTTTGTAGCTTTCTTTCTGATAAGGAGAGCCTAACACCAGCACCTAAAAGCAATGTTGGTGGAAATTCAGTAATCAAGATTCACATTGGTAAACCTTAATAAATAGAAAATTATAGAAAATTTTCTTAAAACAAAATCTTGAATGCAACTTCAGGATACGTTAAACTAATCAACAAAGCATCAAAGCATTCACTGATAATTGTAACTATTGGTCCTATCAATGGTGTAGTTGATCTTTCCTTATCCAGGAGGGTGTAGTCAAGTTTGGATTATCCTCCAACAAATAGGACCAAAGATAGTTGGTAAATTGCTTTAGACTTGAGATGTAGAAAATGCTTAAACTAGCAAAAGTTAGGTTTAAGGAAAACTAGAGCCGGAGCTACTGAGGTAGTTAAACCAAAGCAGAAACAGAGCTTTCATCATAGTTTGAAACTTGAATTGGCACTTTTCAAGCCAGGTAGTATTTCTCTCTTACCCTTTCCTTCAGCGAGCCATCAGTTAAAGTTTCCCCGCTATCAGTTTCGAAGCATACCACCTGAATATCCCCACTACTATCACATGTGATCTGCCAATTGGATGGGAAATGAGCCGACACTGAGGTCATAATCATTGAATTTCGAGCAGAAGAGAGAGAAAAAGATAATCCATGTATGAAATATACACGAAGAATGTGCTTAACAATTGACTAAAAATGAGATATTACATGTACAATAATTGCAAACCTAAGGAAGTAGCAACATATGAAAATGTACTTTGTGCTCCAACGCGTATTTCACATAGTTGCTTAACTAACAAGATTAGGTATTCATAAAAAAAAATTACAATCTAATCACAATTTTATTACTCAAATTTATTACCTTGTATTTACTGGGATGATCGGAGTGTTCTTCACCGATGCTCTTATTCATATTAACATCTTCCATCAGAGTAGTGGTATTTCTTTTCACATTCTGATCATCCAGAGATACTTCTGTAGCTACAGAATCACAAGATGAAACTACTTCTTTCCCCAGACTAAACACAGACTTTTTAAATGCCCCATTTCCATCTGATCCAAGAGCACTTGGAGAGAGAGCCCGTTTTTGCCTATGTCCTGTACCGGTGCCTATGTCACCCTTGATAACATTAGATTTTAACGTATTCTCTTGACACTTCCGCCCACTTTTAGGAAGAGTACTTGAAGGCTGATGTGTGAGCAAAGATTTACCAGCAAGTGTGTAAGGAAAAAGATTTGTTAAGACATAATCCTGTGGCATATAAAATTGAAGCAGTAAAGGAAGCTTAGAGATACATACCAAAGATATGTTAGATTTAAATATATGAACTACTCTTTGGACAAAGTCCTCATCGAAACATGATTGAGCAAGGCCCCTACTATTAGACTGCATAAAACAATAGAGCACAAGACCAATGAATCAGTACATCATTAATCGAAAACTTTTCATTGGAAGCTTAAAAGGTAAATAAAGAAATTTCAAAATCTGCTTTGAACATTGATCACTACTTCGTCAAAATGCTTACTTTATATAAGGATGAAGGTAGCAAAATTTGCCCAGGACCATCTGATGAAGAGAGGCCATTACGATTTGTTGACATCACAAAAACGTGTCCAATGTCTGCTAGAAGGTGCAGCCTCTGTATTGCAAAACAACCTAATTTCCATAAATGTGGAAATAAATATAAGATTAAAGAAAGGGAAAGATTTCCTTAGAGAAAATTCTCACATAAGTTTTTTGTATATCAATGGCATCCTCAGCTTTCTTAATTGCACGAAAAATGCAGATCAAATTCAAGACAGAATCCTTGAGAATACCCAGGGCACCATCACCATTACTAGTATTGACTAGATCCCGCAATAAAACAAACAGGGGACTGCAAAAAGAAACATAATCCAAAGACTGTCACCATAACTGCATTTATAATCAGTACAAAGCCATCAACAATGCAATTAAGTTATACATACTAGCAAAACTGAGCATATATTTCTCCATCCTGACAATCTTCACTGGGAAAATCTTTATCATGAGCGAGAAGATGGATCAAGAATACCACAATGTATGCTGGAAAACTAGTCACTAATCCTTCTTGTGCCCCAGCTGTTTGATGCGCTTGAGCTTCTTTACTGTAATCCTTGATAAATTCTGTCATATATTTAAATGACTAAAATGAAATGTATCAGCAGACAATATTTGATAGAACTTTAGAGCAATGACATGATTGACAAATCAGAAGTAGCATACATCATCTTGGAGATCTTTGAGGCAATCTGAAGTGGCAATTGCAAAAGCACATGCATATCTGCTAGGTATAGCATGCCTCTTCAGCAGTTTGTGTGTTTTATCCAGATATGATCTTCTAACCAAAGGAGAGTCATCCTGCAATGCGTCATGAGAAATCTAATTACCATAAGTATAACTAAAATGATAATTCAAGAGATATATCGGAAGCAATCAAGGATCTATAGAGGAATATATAGTATAGGGTGCAGCTCATCTGGTCTGATATAAACCTTAGTTGATGAATAGGGAGATTCAACAACAGAATTGCCTTCTCAAAAATGAATGTTATTCCCATTGCCTAGCACAGACTTTGATAAGGGAAACAAAGAATGACCATGAAAAATGTGGTTCCAAGAGCTGTAGAAATACGAAGCATCAAAAAATGACCTACCTTTGCCGTTGAAATTGTAAGGCGAAATATCTCTGGAGAAATATGGAAATCCCATTTTCGGGAAAGCCGGAGAACAGACTTTGCAGCAGCTAATCTTATACAAGGTTGACAAGCACTATCACTTTCACTGCATCCACAACATGTAAAACCAACTCAAGAAATGTCCGAAGATTCTTTTTTAAGGGTACTCAGGTATCCCCCAGACCTGCTTCGCAGACCAGTGCTTGAAGCTGGAGTTTCCTGCTTCCCTAATCTTTAGGAGACAGGAAACTCTAGCAACTAGCTAGCTAGGAAACTGTGAGGAGGTTTGAACCCAAGACCGCATGGGATCAAATCAAGGGCCTGTCCATTCCTACTTAACCATAGAATGAAGTTAAAAACTTAAAAAGTTTCTTTATAGTTTCAAAAACATCCCTCTTCCAAATGATTGGCAACATCTTTAAAAAAAAAAAACAATCTTAACTTATGCTTCAAGAAACAAAATATAACCCATAAATTATTTAAGGACTACACAGATGCGTCGAAAGCAATGTCTAAATCATATCCAGCACTAGAAGGCAATAAAACTTCAAAACAAGGATAATTACTAATAATTAAGCTTTAGTCAATGATTCAATTGTTTTAGTTCTGAAAATCACTTGGTTGACCCGAATGTAAAATTAACATCATATGAACTATTGATTTTTCATTTACTGAAGGAATCTAAAATCATACCATGAGGTAATACTATCAACTGTTTCACCCTTTAGCAACATTGTTGACAAAATGTCCCAGAGTTCATTAACTTGCCGTTTGATGCGAGTTCCACCATGTGGCAAGAAGCTCTTGACAAGTGTTTTCAGCCCATATATCTGTAAAGTAACTCATTAAACCAGAGCAGTCAACAGAGACAACTGCAATTAAGAAGATCTAGATCCTTAATATGTTGATCAATCCTTGCTTTAGACTCAAGCACTTTCTCACCCACATCTAACAACAATTCTAATTTGTTCATTCACAAAATCTAATAGTTGACGCTACCTATAGGCAATCCTACAAATTCTACCATTGCCAAACCATTTGAAACAAGAAATTAAAAATATGTCCTAGTGCCTACCATATCACTTTGGCATTAAAAGGTTGAAATGACATACGTTTTGTCACATTCAAGGTATAGTAATCTTTCTTCAACGAAACTGTATTAGTTTAAGATTATATAAAAAAACATATGTTTCATGCAAAGCATCAATCATTAAATCCCATCAGCAGTTCAGCCCAACAGTGGCTGCTGCTTGTATGAAAAATTGAAAAGCCATTAATATGAAAGACTAGCCATCAATATGCGTAACAAGCTTACACATAAATTTTAGTTGGTTAACCATGCGAGACTCCAAAATATTTTCACTTATTCTATTCAATTCTTTCAAATATGATGGAACGTAATAAGAATTAGAGGGTGGAATCAAAGAAAACATTCCCTGGACACCAGCAAACGTGGTCATTCATTGGGAAAAAGAAAAAAAAAAAACCATTAACAGCAAAACCAAAACCCAATACAATAATTGAAACTATATAGAAGTAATAGAAAACCCACCTTCAGTTTGCAAGAATTGCTACAACCAGACGCATCATCAAATGAGTTCATACAATCCGACAAGTCCACCTACACAAGAAAAGTTCACATATATAATGCAAGCATGTTGAAGCAACTAAAAATTCAGCCACTAAATCAGACATTAACAAGTGCAAGTAGATATACACATCTCATAGATGATGTCAATTACTTGGAAAATACTCTGATATATGTAAGAAGTGATCTCTCCAGCTTGACTTTCGAATGTTGGAACAGAATGCTGTGCCAGACACCCCAAGGACTGCAGCACTGTTGGTATGTTCTGCTCACTAAGTAGAGATTCCACAAGTTTCTGCAGTTATATACAACACTTCATGTTAAAATAGATGCTATTCAGAGGTCAACAATTAATCAGGCATGCATGTGACTATAAAATAGAAATTTCACGCTTGAAAGATCCAAGTGAATATTAGACTAGTTAATGGAACCCAACTAACAGGAGTCTGGTGTCGAATAAGAACTTCCATTTGTTTGTGGCTACTCGACTAAGAAAAGATAATTGTATGAAATTAAGAAACTGCAAAATGGTCACATGACCTAGGCTAGTTTTCCTCTAACCATAACCCTTAATCTTGTAGCTAATAGCAATTTCTAACCATACCTTGCATAGACTTGATAATTGCTTAGAAGTATCGAATGATGCAGCAATTGCTGAAACAGCATATTTTGCCTGCAAACGAGTCCCCTCCACACAGACCCTTTCCAGAAAGGGATAGATTTCACTAAAAAAGAACGAAGAAAAAGTTTGAGCTACAGTGAAACCATATTTGCAGACAGATTTATACTTTCAATTGCAAGTGCTTTGCGTCAAAGAAGAGGAGGAAGTACAATGAGGAAGACCCAAAGATCCGCAAGATGCAAAAAAATGATTTGGAAAAAAGTAACCTAAGAATACTTAACCCTAATCAGAGAACAATTTAAGAAGCCCAAAAGTCATAGCACACATAAGCCTAATTTGAACAAGTCAGCCAGTTACTTTTTGTGGATATTTCAAGAATATGGGAATGCACAACTTCAAATCCCCCCCCCCCCCCCCCCCCCCTCCCAAACACACAACACACGTTGGAAATTGACAGAACTTGTTAATCCATGTACACGGTAGAAAAGAAAACTACTCTTTTAAGCATGGCATGCACCTAGGTCTTTATATACTCCAGGGACTGTGTTCACACATGCATTAGCCCTTTTCTAATACAAATCAACAGTTCTGACGAAGAGGGAGCATCTAGAATGATCAAAATTAGCATAAAAATATACATAATTGTGGAAATGTACTAAATAACATCACAATCGGAACAGTATGCTCCATCCTGCTGAAAACTTTAGCATCATTACAAGAATATGAAAAGACCGCAGAAATTACCTAAGGTTGAGTGATATATGCTTCCCAGCTTGGGCTAACACTTCAAGCAACCGAACATTGATTGGGTTGCTCCCCTGTAATAACATCTGAAATTGTGCTTCAGATCCTCTCAAGAGAGTGGGGAAAAAGCTGGTAATTGCCTGACCAGATAAAAAAAAGGGAGGAAACCTTCGATTAAAAAGTTCCAGTAATCTAGTCGCTTCTTCATCACTATGCAAGTGGCACTAACATAAAACTTGGTCATACAAAAATATTTAAATTTCCACATTTGTCATCCTCCTTCGACAATCTTCTTTTATGCAATAAGATGTATAGAAGGTTAAATTTTACTGAGCTATTATAATGTTTCTGAACCCAGCTTTAGACAATATATAATGTTGTTCGAGAAATTTGGCCCATACTCTTTAGCTGCTGCAACTAGCAATTCCAGTTGGCAATTCATGTTGATGCAGTGAAAGAGAAAACAAAAACAAAAACGGACCCTACTACAAACCACAGCCTTACGTAATTTGAGACTCAGCTTACAGCTTGGCATAGTCCCCCCTGAGATTCATCCTACTTGCGACTTGCCAATATTGATGCTTGGCACTAATAACAACAATGTTCACTCATGGTCATTCGTCAAGTTTATTAACTATGGCTATGTCCAAGCCAATATTACGTGCTAACACAACCCCTAATGGTCATTCCCTTGCATGTTCAGCATTGTCTTTTCGATTATGCAACACTCAATCACATCACTTTTTTATAAGATTCTCATTTATGATAAATAAAAAAATAAAAAATAAAAAACATTAGTGAGATCCAGATAGCAAAAGTAATTGTAGTACCAGAAGGAGCCGGACACAAGAAGCCTCAAGGTGCTTGTTTCCTGTAGTGTTACTGGAAAGAAAATCTAGAATACAGCGAACATGTTCTGAGCTGAATATGTTATAAGAGCATTTTGAAGAGAGTGTCTGTAAGAACTCAAAATCTTCATGTTTCTCTCCAATAGTCTGCAGAAATTTGTCCTGAAAGTAAAGCCATAAGTACACAAGACAATAAAATTTAGACGAGTAACACAAAAAAAACGCAGCATGTTATACGCAAGGAATCAAATTATGAGAAACTAATGCGTTCAAGTAAAAATTTAATATTTGACAATTAAAATATACTTAAACATGATTATAGACAGACCAACATTCATGGCTTTATTCAAAAAATGTTGTGCGCTCAGGTTAAAATATTAGATGGCCATTGGCACTTGAACTTATTCAACCCAAGACTTCTCACAGGCCTAAACCTCTACCCAAATACTAGCTGCTTTTGGTACAAGTAAAATTTGTTTGTTTCATTTACTTGTTTATTAAGCTTTTCCTCATAAAAATTTCAACACATGGAACAGCTGAAAGTTACTACTATTGCTCAGTGTAAATATTAATATAAATTAGCTACAACCAACGATCGCCTAAAAAAGCAAGGAAGAATAATGACCCACCGCTTACAAAGTAACATAGGGACCCAGGCGACAGACTAATTAAATGTAGAGATAAAACAAACTCACTCTGGTTGTCTGAGCATCTCTACTTTCATCCAATAATAAAGCGAGTAAATCAAATATGTTGTTAACTTTCATATGGTTCAATTTATGAAAGCATTCTTCTGCATGGGAAGGGTCTACAAAAGAGACTGCCATTTTCGAGAACAAAGTCTTATATCTCTTCTGCATGTCTTCTGGATCATTTCCCTGCAACATAAAGTCCAGTGTTTCACCTTTCAAACTATTAAAGCATAGAGAAGAATGTAAAGCTTCCATCCAACCACACAGGTTCCAATCAGATCAAAAATGAGAATCAGTCAAAGGTAAGTGCAGTGGGGAATCATGACTATATAAGTCATTCTGATATTAAGATTAATTCAAGTTTAAGAAAAATCTGAAATTCGAAATATTACGAACCTTTAGGACAATGTAAGCAGCTTTCTATGAAGCTCGAAATTGAGGATTTAACTATAAACATTTCATTGTAGCTAAATCAAAAGACATAAAGCAACATTTGTAACATTCACAATAATGTATGCCAAAAGCTATGGAAAATAGGTCCAGTGATGGGCTCAGAAGGACGTGTAACAAGATTGACTAACTTATGATTCTTCACGGAAAAAAAAGAAGTCCAAATTTAACAAAGTCACATTTTTGAAATCTGAATAACTTTGTTGACATTGAAGCAGTGGTAATGCTATTATACTGAACTGAACACTTCATCATACATATAGGTCACCAGAAATGCCTAAATGAATTCCAAACAAAAAATGGAGACTCTCTAAGGTAAAGTTATGCTTGTAAAAGGGAGGATAAATTTGCTTCCAGCACGTAGGTTCCTAAATATGATAGATAAGCAACAAAGGCTTTTCAAAAATATGTTGCATTACCAAAAGTTTTCACTTTTCTATTATAATAATCCCGCCTCAACCATACATAGCACCACTCATAAGCTAACAACCTTGGCAGCTCACAAAAAGAAAACACTAAAGTAACGAGATAGCGCAAAGGCATTTCAGTATCCATATAAAAATGTACCTTCTCTTTCTTTCTTATCTCTAAGTATGTTCGCATTTCGCTTTGCAACCTATAAAACATTTGCACTTTGTAAAAAATCAGGATTTTCACATCGATACTAGCAAGAGACCGTTAGTGACAGTACCTTTGTTTCTGAGATAAAATAGCATTCAACGCCTTCAGATGAAGTGGGGTGAAAACCGAAAACAAATGGATCCAGTGCCTTGTTCTTTCTTCAGTCGAAAGAACAGCCGAAAATAAATCTTCTGCCAGAACAAGCTCCATATTTTGGGACCTGAAGTAGAAGAATACCCAAGAAGTTGTGGTCAACACAATATCGTAAAGTATTGCATTTAATTTAAGAAGCTATAACATGATAGCAAGCAGACCTGAACTCCTTACAATCTTTATCATAGCAGAGCATCAAGATTTTACACGGAATCTGTTCAAAGTGGTCACTTATTGCAATGTAACCTTCCGAACACTTGTTACAGTAACACCGGTAGACTTCCATCAACTTTTGCAGAGCCATTTTTCTGATAGGTATCTGTAAATAAAACAACCAATATTACCAATACAAGAATAAATAACGTAGCTATATAGTCGCTGAAATTTAGAAACTGCAACTTTATTTATTTTTGCAAAATACCTTCTTGTCCCGAAGTCTTTCAGTAGTTTGAGATATAAGTTTGGGAGGAAAGTATCTCAGGTTAGACATGGCAAGATCACAGGAAACAATTACTGCTTGTGTTCTCACTCTATCATCAAAATCTAGTAATCGACCTTCAAGGGAAGCTACACAAATGAATTATAAATCAGATTCTGAATCAGTAATACAGGAGATTAGGAAAAAGAAAGAAAAATTGTTCAGCTTACATAGAAGTTTTTGTGATTCTTCCCCAGATGGATTGGTGACATAGCAAACTCTAGCACATTGTAGAGCATTAACTCTAACTTCCACAGACTTATCCGAGAATCTTCTTAAGAACTCTTTGAAGAGGTCATCATATTTTCGTGATATATGGTGTTCAGGCAGTGTAAAGAGTTTTCCAATTAGCTTAACAGCTTTTATCCGGACATCGACTTGATCAGTCTACAAAATAATCAGAGTCAAGAGATTTATAAGGATTCCTTTGAAAGCACAGAACCAAGAAGCTAAAAAAAATAATTTGCAGAGATCCCAAATAATGACCAAAGATGTTAGGGTGAAAGGACAACAGCAAAACTAAATGAACTGAGATGGACAGAGAAAAATAAAAGAACGAAGACAAGAGAAAAAACCAGTAATTCTTGAGTTAAATTAGGGATGACAGCTAAAAGCATCTGAGGAGCACATTCGAAAATTCTGAAAATTATTTCATGGTAAAATTCCTTGAGCTCACTCTCCACGGCATCTCTGTCTAAAATACAAGATGTCAAAAAGGCACAAACTAAGGGTTCCAGCTTTTCTGTGCATGTTTGGATCACAGAAACTGCAAGCTGAGAAGAAGCAGAGGCTGTATCCTGCAAAACATACAACAGTATCATGTCTTTACTTGTTTCCTGCATTTGCATCTTTATAGATAAATCCATCATTTTCAAATGTCACTTTTCAGATGTTGTCACAAAACAAAAGTATGTCATATATTTGAGTGTTTGACCACATAATACTATACGGGACATTGTACGAGTACTGGCGACGAGATTTTGATAACACAAGCTATCAAACATATACCATAACAATTTTGAGCTGGCAATGAGTTTATAATGGAAACAAGTGTCTCTAAAACTCACCGTTCCCTCCTTCACAAGATTACGGAGAATCACATCCAAAAGAGGGTGAGAAGCTTCCTCATTTAGTATCTCAGCCATTATAGACAAAATATCATTGATCAAAGTCTGTTGATGATTCTTTCTGCATAGAATAGAAATTGCAAGTCATAATTCTTGATGCCATTACTTATAACTTGGTAAACATAAAAACAAAAGCATTGTTTTAACCATTTACTTTGCAAAACAAGAATAATACCAGTAAAAGTAATAATTACACACCTCACAACAGAGAAGAAAGTATTGAACATGTCGAGAACAACATCATTACAGTCAATGTCCAACAAGATCACACAGCATTTCAACTTCGCAACAATCTCCACTATCTTAGCCCTCTTCGAAAACAAAGAGTTTCCAGTATCGCCTAGCTCGGCAAACACACTCACAAGAAGCTTAAACACATCCTGCAAACAAAACCCCTACTATAATACAACTTGCAAGTTTGCAACAATAAGCATATACAGCGAAAATCGGTACACGGAAACACAGCAGAGAGCTTACTCTGAGATCTCTATCCTCAAATGGCGGTTCAGGCGCCATGAGTCTCATCATCTCAGTGGCGCAGATGGCCACTAAGAGCCTCACATCCTTATCTCGATGCCGAAGCAAGCCTTTAACAATGGTTTCCTTCAGAGGCTCTATGGCCGCCTCTAGTTTCCTGGTGGCTTCCTTCTTTTTGGGGCCGGAAGGCTGTTCTAGCTCGGCGAACGCGACTGTAGCTTCCTATCAAAACCAAAGCCATACACAGAAGCAAAACCTCGATCAGTTACGATTTCCGATGCCGGCGAAACTAAGCGAATCAAAACCTAGAGGGAAAAGGACTTACTCGGAGCGATTTGACGACGGAGTCCTTGTTAGGGCGGGTTTGACGGCGGAGCTGGTTGCCGATTTTGGCGACGAGTTGCAAGGCGGACTCGTCCATCGGGATGCGAAGGTGACCGGAGAGAGAAACCCTAATTCGGAGGAGGGTTGGGGTTTTGGAGGTTTCGCAAGGGCATTTGCTGGGAGAGAGAGTTGAGCAATGTGGAGAATGTAGTAGAAGAAGAAACTGTTGTGGGCTTTAATTAAGCGGAGAGGCTCCCGCCCTTGGTGCGCGTGGAGATACGCGCCGGATTTGGAAGATGAAAGGCTCTGTAATTGAATTGGGCTTGGTAGAAATGGCAAAACTAGGTTAGATGGTTGGGTTGGCTATGTGGTCCGGTGAAAATTAGCTTCCTTCTTTTCATACGTTTTGAGCTTGATCAACATTAAATATATGTGGTCCGGAGAAATGAAGGTAAATTTTGATCAGACGAGCCGAAATTCTAACTCATACGATGTGTCAACCAATCTCGCAGGATCTCGACCGGTTAATGTATGACTTTTTACCGTTTATCGCGCTATCGCTTTTATTACTTTTAATAAGGTTGATTATTATGTTATCGAATTGGAACTTAGAAGTATCAGAGAGTTTTTCGATGTCATCCTTAAATCTCTCGTATGATCGTTCCAAACTCCAACCATTATCTAATATCTACCAATATATGCCAAGTTGGTTGGTACAAAAGTAACAACCCTGATAAATAGATGTTCATAAACAAAATATGTCAACAGCAACTTAAGCTTGTGAACTAAACATTTCGGGTTAGTCTAGACATCGAGAGAAGGTACAAGAATTGAGTAAAGATTAGATTATGTTAAGAGTTCGATCATTTGAATGTATCCAAAAGTGCTCATTTAAAAATTTAAATTCATTATTAAATTGCATCGTCTTAAATGAAGTTGCATTATATGTATGGTTTAGTTATGTTTTCTTTTTTTCATTTTCATATACGGTTTAGTTAGTTATGTACGGTTTAGTTAGCCAACTCGAGTCCTCAAATAAATTGTTTTAGTTACATTAGAGGGAGTCCAACTCCAAACCTAATCAAATCATCTATCATTCTTTACCTTTGCTAAAAGTATCACAAAGGCTCAATTCATGATCTTTAGCTGTTAGAGTTCTTTTGATAAAATGTAAAACAACAACTTCATGTGAAAAATCCATAGCTACAAAATTTGAAGAGATGAACTTTAAATTTAGAAAAACAAACTTTGGACAAACATGTTCGAATAAAGAAGCATGGAAAGTTTGTAATGAAATAGTCGTTTTGTATAAGATAAAAAGATTTAAAAAATAACTTTAAACATAAAAAATAAAAATAAAATTACAAATCGAAGCCTGTGTGCGCAAGTCATTCAGTCTCCATCATCGTCGTCTGTGTCGTACGTTTCGAAAATGGAGGAGACGGTGAACAAGCTGGTGAACGCCGGAAGGCGCGCGGCGAACAACAACACGGTGATAAGCGTGTGCCTAGTAGGATCCTTCATCGCCCTGGGCGCAAGGTCCATGAAGCAGCAAAACAAAATCGAGGCTCTAGAGGCGGAGAAGGACTCCGTCATCAAGTCGAACAAGGCCACCAAGCAGACCTTGTGGGACTGGAAGCAACAGCTCTATGCCGAAGCCGGCTCCGACTCCGCTCTCGTCCCTCTCGCTAGGATCAAAGCCATCTATGGGGATGCCACTACTCCCCCAATCGGTACTCTCTCGCTACACGCTCTGGCATTTGTGTTTTTGGGTTTAGAGAATTAGGGTCTGATTTGTTTGATTTGTTTCGATGCGTTTTACAGCTGCGAAGGAGGATCCAAAATCTGCGAGTTTTGTGGTCTGAGTAGTGTTGCATTGGCGAGGTTTGTTTGTTTTTGTTTTGCACACCAGGTGTTTGTGAAAATGCCTCGGAGAGTTTTAATCTTGTGTAAGTTGATCGTTGTGTCGATGTTTATGTGGCATTTGCAACAAGGACATATTGTTTTTCTAGATCAATGACATTTTTGAATTAGATAAATTGAGCTTCATCAGAGCTGAAGTGGATTGTATTGCAAGCAAACTTTTGTTGAATTGGTATGCCATTCTGATCAGCCTCATAAACTGATAAACCCTAAAACATCGAAGCATAAGTCGACGAATTCTCATCTAAGAATTTACAAGCTACATTTGTTGCTTTTGTTGAGTGTGGAACTATATTCCATCTTTAGTGGTGCCATTTTCATGATCGATTTTGAAAGACTGAAACTTCAAGGTGGGGGTTTATGACAAAATAGAATTTGTTGATATTAGTAGATGGACAAGGACTATCCAACCTCTACTTGCCCTTTCGAAATTGGGTCCTTTTTGCTTTTTAATAATAACAAGTATAGCTCTCTCACCAATTACATTGACAAACAGGAAAGGTTGAAAGGGAAGGGAATGAACAATTTGTTTCATGTGTGGAGGATTTGGGAATCGAATTCCGTTTTGTAATAAGTAGATCCCATGTATGGTATTATTTCCATCCCTTTATTCATTATATAGGGGAAAGTTTCAAGCTCTTCAATGGCCTCTGATGCTGAGATGCTACTAACCAGCAATGTTCGTATTGAAAGAGACCTGCATTCTGGCATACACACGTATCCAAGAATTGCCCTTGTTGTATTAGTTTCCTTAGGATAATGCAACAGAGGGAATTAATATGTAAAATCTTCCATTTCCAAAACGGATTTAAACATTTATTTGAAATAATGTAAATCTCACAACATTGATTCAAGAGCCTGCAGAAACAAAAAAGAAGGGGTCCTGACCCTGTCCAAAACAACACCATCATTTCATTGCTTCAGTAAAGTGTGCCCCGGAAACTTCATAGTTTTAGACTTTTCAAGGGGAGGGGGAGGGTTCAAAGCGCATGCGTTGTTGGTTATGGAAGGTTGGTTGAGTATAGCTACGCTTTTACGAAGCAAGACAAATTGACTTGTGGACACATGTATCATTTAGCTATGGACTGGTTGCTTTCCATGGGTGCCACCTTCAAATTCAAGTCTTCAAGGGACCTGGAATCCTATGGATCTTGGATTCTTAGTCTTTGGTCGTGCTGCAGTTCTCTTCTACCATTATATCATCCACGACGAATTCGATCTGTTATGTGATTATTGTTCTATGACAATTGACAAAATGATGTTGTTTGATTTGTACGCTTACTTTGATGGTAAAAAATGAATAATGTGCGTCAAGCAAGCTGTAAATTCAAACGTTCTTACTTTTACATAAGATGAATGTAGTAACAATGGATCAGACTCTCAATTAGCTAGCGTACCCTTGCTTTCAGGCTTTCAATGTAGTTTTTAACTTTTTATCACTCTTTTGAAGCAACCGTATATTTATATGCATGCATGAGCTTGACCTTGATTGAGCTAGCTAGATATCTTGTTGCGTACATAAACGAGAAGTACGTGATTGGAAGAATTGCATTGCACCCAAAGAACTGTCTCCAAATTGCGTTCGTAAACTTGTATATTCTTCTTCATCTGTAACTGTGCGATGATCACATATGGTGCCGGAACAAGTTCTCTATATGGCCCTCAAAGGCCATCTGCTCTTTCCTTCTTACACAAGAAATGGCAGGTTCATATTAATGTCGATTATAGTATACAGGAGCGGATCCAATAATTGAAATTGGGTGGGACTTGATTTTCCACCATAAAAAAATCTCGATGGTACAAGAACAATTTAAAATTGAAAATAAAGATATTCCTAAGATAGAAGGGAGACGATCGAGCCTTATGACTCCAATACATGCTTATACAAAACAAGATTCATAGATATAATACACAAAGAATCTAAATAAACATATCAATGTAACACAAAATACATATATGATGTAAAACATAGCTCAACTAACTAAATCTAACCACGAGAATCTTTTTGGGAGGGTGAAAACGATGATAAGTCTCTATGTTTTAGTAAAATAGAAGACGAAAACTCTCTCTTTCTCTCTCTCTTTGTAACAAACACAAAATAAATTGGGCACTTGGAGTAAGACTTGGGTTTAAGTTGAACACTATATAGTAGTATGGTGAGATAACTATATGTAATTTTTTTTCCCCCAAAAAATTAGGGTGGGACTTGAGTCCCAGTGTTGATTGCCTTAGATCCGCCCCTAATAGTATACTCGATAACATACTATGTTAGACTTCGACTTAGCAATGTACACGTTGTATACGTTTTTAAGTTTTATTCTCGATCTCTACCTCTCATTCTTTCGGAAAAAAAAAATCCAAACACATAAAATGCTAAACTATCCGACGTGATAATACATTTGCATCATAAAGAGCTTACATTCAAATGCTCGAACTGAAGATCTAGTTTGTATAAAAAAAAAATTTTTAAAAACTCATGAGAAAGAGAGAGGTGGAACTTGGCGTCTAATTTGATGCATTTGCATGATGTTGAGGGAGGTGGGAGTTGTCGTTTAGAGGCTAAACGACGAGGTGGTTCTGCTGCAACCATGCAAGAGTATATATTTTTTGGCATGCTCTTTTGTGCTGTTTAACTTAACTTTGTGTTACTGCAAATGCAAGCATACCTAAAATTGAAGGGGCTGACTTTTAGGAATGAGGTTGCTAATTTCTGCTGTGTGCATTAATATTTGACGTCAGATTTTCGTCGCAAACCAAATGTTTGGCATTGAAAACAGGGTGGCATGGGTACCAAAATTTTGGTATCAAGTATCAAAAAAAGTCCATCTCTGTGGATTCAAGAATACATAACCCAAATCAAATAAGAAGAAAAAACTACAAACTACCTTATATATATTAGCTAATCCCTGATGAATATGATGCAATTGACGACGATCTTCAAATGATTCACAAATTCAAGTTAACATGATTTCACGGGACAAAATTATAAGAAGACTTCTACAACTTTACCGGGTTCCCGTTAACATGAAGATGTTACTATGTGACCGCATAAATCTAGATCAAATGTTTGAATAAGGAACATTCTCATGAGTTCCTCATATGCAGGCGAGTGGAAACTTTGATTTATTTATAGTGCCAACACCAGCCACAATGCCGCATGAACACTGACCCAAATAATATTGGTTAAGTCACACACATAATAATATTGACAAGATTAATAATGTAATTTGTAATCTCAACTCATAAGTGGAAACAGAAGCGGAAAATTCCTAAGCACATTTGTCCTTTGTGGAATCTTGCCACATTGCCCCCTCAATTAAAAATGAAACGTCTTTACAAAGTTATAATTGGAATTTTGTTTATTTTGAGATCTTTGCTAACAATTTCATATTCTTACTTGATATTTTTCTAATGACGTACATTTTTGTGAACCAAAATATGATCTCATAAAACTTTAATTGGGTTTATAGTAAGCAAAAGTATCAAGTCTTCACGCCCTTCCCACGAATGATGCTAATCCTACTTAATCAAAATGAAACACTCCTCCTTTCGAAAGAATTTTTTTTTTTTCAAAGGAAAAAGGATAAAAAGCAAACACTAATTTATTTATTAAAAAAAACCATTGATAAAATAGAAAAAAAGGAAATGGGAGATCCAGGTCAATGCCAAAAATCTAATAAAAACGAGAGTATATTCATCGAATGGCTGCGATTTCCTGATCCCCCTTGACCCCTCAATGAATGCAACCTTGGACCTCCTACCCACATGGGACCCACAGCCCCGAAACCTTTTACTATTTTAGAGAGAGAGAGAGAGAGATTGGGCCGGTTGAGGCCTGTTTAGAAAAGCTGTAGCGAAGAGAAGAAGAAGAGAGCGCATAACATTTTCATGGCGTGAAGAAGAGAGAGAGAGAGAGAGTTAAAAACGTCCAAGGAAGCTGAACGAGTTGTAACACAAGGAGTATGGAAAGCTGAGGTACAAATCACATGGCACTAGAAAGAGCATAGAGAAACTGAAGAGAGAGATCACAAGTTGTTTGCTGCTAGGGTTCTTCTTCTCTCTCTCTGTTTCAGGACTCTTATACATTCTCTGGGTTTTTGGGGGAATTGAGTTAGAGTTTTTGTGATCTGGGTCTCTTAGAGAGTGATCTGAGATGGAGGAGACTCGGCTGTGCCAGTGGAGCGTCATTAGATCTCTTCTAGCTGTTCTTCAATGGTGGGTTTTCAATGTCACCGTCGTTGTCATGAACAAGTGGATCTTTCAGGTCTCTCTTTCTCTCCAGATTCCTCCTCTTTTTGTTTTCGATGATTTTGTGTTTGGCAATGTTTAATTCTCCGGTGTAGCTTCCGTGATTTTGTTTTTATGTTTTCGATTGGAGTGATTGGATTGTGGAAGTGACGCTACATACACTAAAATCAAGATTCCTTCCAATGCTGTCTTGGTAGAAACTGAATTTCAGCTTGAGTGGCATACTGATTATTTATGTGCACCTCTTCGAATTCTGCTTCATGTATATTATTGGCATACAACTTCATTGCCGTGGCGTATGAGTTTAGTACCTAGGCCAATCTCGCAGACAATTTTGTTGAATTTATAGGCAAAATAGAAATAGGCAATGATCTGTTGATGATTACGGAGAGGTTAGACTTGGGGAATCTTGTGATGGAATATAGTTAATGTTTCTTCGTGTGAGGGGAATTGCTGTTGTGTCTTGTGTACAGGGTGAATAATTGGTTTCGGCCGGGCCTTGTGTGCCAATTTTCGTGAATAGATCATGCATCAATGGTGTCACAATTTTACTTTTCGGTTAAAGCGTTCTATTGTACTGGGATGTCTTTCGTATTAGTCTTGTAAGTTTGCTCCATGGTCAATCCTGTGTTTCTAATTGTGAAGCATTTTTTACTTTTGCAGAAACTGGATTTTAAGTTTCCCTTGACTGTATCATGTGTGCATTTCATATGCTCAGCAATTGGGGCATACACGGTAATCAAGGTGTTGAGGCTTAAACCACTAATAGCAGTTGAGCCTGAAGATCGCTGGAAAAGGATATTTCCCATGTCATTCGTGTTCTGTATTAACATAGTGTTGGGGAATGTGAGCTTACGTTACATTCCAGTTTCTTTCATGCAGACGATAAAGTCATTCACTCCCGCGACCACAGGTCAGATCCTGAAATGGCTAATATTGTATATCAGTCGTCCTTATGAAATGGTTTACTGTGTTGTAGCTTTATCTGACCAAAGAATTTGAACAGTTTTTTTGCAGTGGCTGGTTTGGAGAAAGAGCTTTGACTGGCGAATTTGGGCTTCCTTGATACCCATTGTTGGAGGAATTCTTCTTACTTCAGTTACAGAGCTTAGTTTCAATATGCTTGGATTTTGTGCTGCCTTATTTGGTTGTCTGGCTACTTCCACGAAAACCATCCTTGCAGAGTCTCTGTTGCACGGATACAAGTTTGACAGGTAGTCCTCTCTGTTCTTGAGGCCTAAAGTATCATATCCTATTCATTGCTCTTTTCCATATTCCCTTCTTTGGAAGCAAGGCCTAAATCATCATCTCCTTTTTCAAAAAAAAATTCTCAATCCATTTCTTTCAGCTACAACAGGTTTTTTAAAAGTTTAATTATCCAGATTCAATGTTATTTTGATTTACTATTTTTACATGCTAATCTCCAGGTGATATCGACAATATAAATATGCAATCAGGTTCCACTTTATATGCCTAGTTCCCGTACGAGTGTGTTTGTGTAAGAAAGAGAGGGTTTTACCGCACATAGAAGATATAGAATAATGTCCATAAAAGAATAAATGCAATCCTTTCCTTATCTGTGTTCAAATTTGATAGACTCAGACCTGTATAATTATGAGTATTATAATGTCTCAGAAAGCTCATTCTGGAAGAAGGTTGTAATAATTCAAGATTTATTGGATAGAGAAGACAGTTTGTAGGGTGTTGTGGCCGTAAATTCCGTAATGACTAAAATTGTTGAGAAGTTGTGGATTTAAAAAAAAAAGTTAGGCTTCATATCCCCATGAGAAATAAAGTAATGTCTGATAATCTGTCTTCCAGTTCTGCAGATAATCTGGAATTTTTTATCTGCTCTTTCAGATTTTGAGCATGAACATGGGCCTCTTTCTTCTCTTTTATTTTGCATGATGGAATTCTTTTTCACATTTTCCACATGTATTTGTTTCTCATTTATCTGTTTGGAAATTCTACCATGTGGCTTCTAGCCTCGGTGGTCTTTGTTTATGTAGTTCTAGCCAAGTTTTTCACTCAAAACTTAGATAGCTATACAATTATTTTCTGTTTCAGTTTTGTGTGCATGAAGTGTTCATAAGTTCGTGATCCATGCTGATACATGTTTTGGTTATATAATTAGCATAAACACTGTCTACTACATGGCACCTTTCGCAACCATGATCTTGGGAGTACCTGCTGCGCTACTCGAAGGTAATGGAGTTATTGAATGGCTTCACACGCATGAGACTCTTGTTCCATCACTCACCATAATTTTCAGCTCTGGGGTACTGGCATTTTGTCTCAACTTCTCCATCTTCTATGTGATTCATTCCACAACTGCTGTAACATTCAATGTTGCTGGAAACCTCAAGGTAAAACACAGTGACTTACATTGCAATATTGATCCAATAATGGATATCCGTTAACATTGTGGTCCAAGAAGTTATGTTTGGGTTCATGTTACAGTCCTCTTCTTGCAGGCACAAGTTTCATCCTGTTTCATAATGAAACTTGCGTATAGTTCATGCCTAGAATATGATATGCATCAAACACATACCGATTAATATAATTTCTTTTCTAGCATGCAACAACTATTTTCAGCTGAAAAGCTTCTACTGACCTAGGGGCGCGCCCCTTGGGCATATCACTGAATTTTGATTCATTGTTGCAACTACTCATTTAGTTGTTGAGCTGGATGTTTCCAAAATGCTTGAATTACAGTGGATCCAGCTATAATAACCTGTTGTTGCTGGTTGGGTTTTTCCTATTTCCCTATAAGCTTGAATCCGTTTTTGGGCCATACCATATATGTTATCATCTGTCACATATATCCTTATGTATTGAACTCTGCCTACAGGTTGCTGTTGCTGTCCTTGTTTCATGGATGATATTCAAAAACCCAATTTCTGGTATGAATGCCGTTGGATGTGGAGTAACCCTCGTGGGATGCACTTTCTATGGGTACATAAGGCATCTCCTCTCCCAACAGCTGCCCGGAACTCCTCGAGCTTCCAAGACTCCACCCAGGACTCCACGAGGTCGTATGGAGCTGCAGCCCCTTGTAAATGATAAGTTAGATGACAAGGTCTGATGGTTCTAGTCACGATGAGGCTCTTGGTAGTCGGGAAATTATTTATAGGAAAACGAGTACACAAAACTTACTATTCACTTTGCTGTGTAATCTTGGTTCAGACTACAAATTTTTAATATAAGTTATTTTTAACCCTTCAGCCTCTTCTTGTGTAACAGTTTCAAAAGCACCTTGCAATTTCACCATCATGGGTCATTCCCCAAAGTACTTGCTGCTTCATAAAACTGAACTACCACAGGTCCAGAGCCTCTTTAAGTTCCTGGGGATCCAAGTTTCTGATGGTGAAGTTGACCTTTGGAATGGGAAGCTTTGATAACACTGTCAGTCATGCATTAATAGGATTTAGATCTGGTTGAAGGTTGGAACATAAAACAAAAGGCTTTTAAAGACCGGAGGTTCCAATAATGCAACTCACTGACTGGAGGCAATATTATTAAAAGATACAGAGAGACTACTGATCATTCATTAGTACAAAGGAAAGATCCCCGCAACTCCGCAAGTGATTCTAGTTCTAGTTAGAAGTTAGACTAAAGATTACAAGCTAATCTGTATACTTAATTACTTATTAGATACGACTCATATGAGGGATCCAGATCCTTATTGGGGAACCAAACTAAGCCAAGAGCCAGAAATCCTTCTGCCATCTAGTGTTGATGAGATAGCCACCCACACCTTTGCTTTGCTTCCTCACTCCAATAGTCAAGCAATCTGCATTGTTGATGCAATGTTCCACAAACTCCTCAGTTCTGCTTGTTCCATACAAGCTGCATAAAATGACAAAGAAACCCAGAATTAACTAACAGAGATCAGATCAGTGTGAGATTCATGAGAAGGGTATTGTAGGAAATGATTGACTAGGTTTTAGATTACCAGCTAATGAGGGGAGAGGCCTTCTTCTGACCCAGAACTAGGACTGAGACCTCTAGCTTCTTCACTTGGCTCATCACTGTGGCTAGTCTAGGTCCTTGGATTACAAGTGCTTCAACTTCAACCTGAATATTCCCCAAAGATGAATAAATAATGTAAGCACATGACTGGATGTTAGATAAATAATGTGACAAACACACATAACCCATGTCCCCTCTCCTTTTCTGGGAAAAGGCAAAGCAAAGTGATGAGATGAGAAGGCAGTTCACTGGAAAAAGAAAAAGTTTGAGAAGGTAGCCTAGCTACTGTCTCTGATGCAAATCATTACCCTTCTCCATCTAAAGAAGAGAAAGACAACAAAAGAAAATGGTAAAAGAAAAATCTTGAAGATAAAAAACCCAAAGAAAGAAGGAAAGAAGGAAAGAAGAGTTTAAAGGAGCTGAAGAGGGGAAGACAGGTTGGACCAAGAAAGAACAGCATTGAAAGGTAAAAAGGGAAACAAAGATCAGTTGGGATCTATCAAACAAGATGATCTAGCACACTCCAAAGTCCCAATCTTTAACAACTTATAGGATCTATCATAGAGAAAAATATATCAAGGAGACTCATTTTCGTAAATAATAAACAGAAACTGAAGAATGAAATTTACACAATTTCTAAGGCAAAAGAAGAAGAAATAACAAACCTCAGGCTTGCAAGCCTTGCAAAGAGAACCAAGAGAGTTTGCAAGGTATGGAGAACCAGCAGAAGAGTCCCCATGTGAAGTAGAAGGCATGATGTGAAGAAGAGTGAGCAAATCACCCTTGTTGGCAATATGAGTGAGAGCCCACATCATTGCATGTTTGGAATGAGAAGTGTCATCCACCACCACCATCACTCTCTTCCTCACTGTTGCATTCTCACCATAACCATAACCACCACCACCATACATGTTGCTAAACCCTTCCATTTGCTTCTTGAAGCTTCCCTCAGAGTGTGGAGTTGCACCACCACTGTTGCCACCACAAGGATTATTGCTGTTCCCACCTCCCCATCTCCTTGAAGTTGATTTCCAAGCCTCCCTAACACTCATCTGCCTCAGAAATGAACTTGCAGCTGGCATTTTATCCTACCCTTTTGGCTTTGGCTCTACAAGATCAACACTGAGCCCACTAGCTAGTACCAGTACTAGTTCTACTCCACAGAGAGAGAGAGAGAGGAGGTGTACTGTGATGTATTGATGGAGT
>NC_020492.1:18747492-18750968 GCF_000184155.1 Fragaria vesca subsp. vesca | reverse complement strand
CCCCCCCCCCCCCCCCCCATCCATCAATGTGCTCAACTGGACTGCATTTAACTTCAACTGCTGTCATCACATCTTTCATTTTCTAGTTCCCTTGAAATGCATAAACTATTTCAATTCGAAGGTACACAGGGGTTGAATTAGTTTTGCCACTGTGTGTAACCATCCTATTAATGTCTGCAGCTGATGAGTTAGTATCGCATTAATTGTAATTTGAGACTTAGCAACAGAAATTGACCTATCTATTCAAATTTGCTAATGCATCTGGCTAGGAAGCAGGGGTATAATTACATGTTATAAGGAATCTTCACTACCTTATCCCACCCCATAGGAAGCTACCAACCTGTAATTTAGGCCTTTTGGAGCTCAAGAATACCTATTTCACAAACATATATTCCGCATACAATAACGTACTAAATATGCTGATTAGACTTGATTCAAGATCTTTTTTTATTTTTTTATTTTTTATCGAGATCATACGATATTCTTAAATGATTTTAGTTACTCTTTGCCCATTTCTATAAACAACTTAATTAGTAACTTCTGAAATTAGTGCCATGTATAACGATGCAGTATAAGCTACCAAATAATAAGCAAACTAAGTGGGATGTGTGTGCTTCTTCATCTTCCATGGCTTATAATTTCATACCAGGAGAAATCCTACTTGAAAAATCTTCATTTTGGGTTGTTTTTCGAATCCCCTTGAACGCTTGCATTTTTGTTTATCCTGTTGAGAACTGAGAAGTGTGATGGTGGCATGGTGCAAGTGTGCAACTCTACAAGTCTCTCTGTACAGAGTGCAGACCATTCGATCAATAATACAATTGTTCTTACTTGTTCATCAACCCTGTGAGAATATGTGACCGACAGATAGGTTATGAGGTTGAAACAGTGAACTGAAAATAAAGGGTTTGATATCTGAACCAAAACAAGAGGCAAAGCCATTATCACTGTCCGAAGCTCCCCACCAAAAAGTAAATAGCGTCCTTCTGTTCTGGTTCTGGTTCTGGGTTTTGCTTCTGGTTATGGTTCTGGTTCGAAGAAGGGTCCCCTCGTTACTGTGTCAGTGGACAGTGGTGATCATCATTCAGCAAAGGAAAAGGAAAAACTTCACGTCATTGGTTGAAGTGTGACTACAGCCACTCAGCCAGCCTATAATTACCTCATTTTCTTATAGTGAAATTAGGGTGATTTTGTGGTTTTGTTTGTATATAATGAATGATGAACAAGCGAGGTTATTAAGAAACGTCAGAAATGGGGACCTGGGTTGCAGAACCAAAAGTGAGGAGGAAAAGGAAGACGGGAGCCCCTCGTAAATTGGGTTTATTAGGTGTTTTGATTCGGTCAGTCAGAAGGAGAGGTACTATCAAATAATTGCTCCCGGGTAACTCGCCGATCCCCTTTCACTGTTACACTGTTCTCTCTTCTCAGTCTAAGCTATCATCCTGACCACTGCTTCAATCTTATTGAACAAAAATAATGTTCTTCATACTATTATGACATGAGTGATCAAAACATTATAGACAAACATATATAGTTCTGTTTAAGAGTGCCATGCATGAACAAAGGTTATTGCTTTCATTTTTAACGCATGAATCCATCAATGCCCTATTTGTAGAGATAAGTTTTTTTTCGATGAATTTTGTAGGGATAAGTTTGATATAATGAAGTTGATGTAAATTGTCTTTACTCGGTTTATGAATTGGCTTGATTGTCGTTCATAAGAACATTATAGGAAATTATAATGTGATTTTGTTAGGAAAAAGATGCTCCAAATCAAATACTACAGGAAACTGGAGTGCAAATTGCCACCATATCCAACCTGTTCTTGTTACAAAGTGAGTTAAAATTGACCATCTTGTGAAACATATATAACATGTCTATTTTTCTAGCAAAGAACAACTAATTTGTGACTAATACTAGCATCAAAGGATGCACCAGGCACAAACAGGTCATGGGAACTTGAGCCAAGCTTCATGCATATAAGGTGAAAGAAGGTTATAAGGCAAGGAAAACCGTAAACGAGTCAACATGAACGCCCAGAATGAAAAACAGTGAATCTTGTTCCACTCCCTTGTGTCTCTACAGTCCACACAATGCAAACTCCATGCATAAAGACGAATTAGCATTCAGCAACAGCCCTCCTTGCAACTCGTGAAATCGTATAAACAATACCAAACTCTTAACGTAAATCTTCTGCGGTGCCGGTGACCCATGTTCTTAATCTTATTTCTTATTTTCTATGCTTACTTTTGGGGTTAATCCAAGAATCTAACATTCGTTTCTTATCAAAATTTTCTATAGGGTTTGGTGATGCACTGTTGTTCCAACTTTCAAGAGCTGGTTTTGAGGACCCAGTTCTCTCAAGAGCACTAATCTAGCATTTCCTCTGTCCTTGTAGAGTAATTAGAACAACTTCTCTCTCTCTCTCTGGTTGTGGCCTCATTCCCACACATATGGGATAGGTTGTGTAGGTTTGTAATCTCATTCCCAATGGAGGGTTTCTGATAAATTAAGCATCTTATGTGCATATTTATATATGTTTCCTTTTGTAAAACTCGACCTTGAATTAGGATTAGTGATCATTTCAAATTTAACCATCCATTGGAATTACTTGATAGCAAAGCATTAAGCTCGGTTCCATTTCGTGTTCTTTTCCGACATTACTAGTAACTAGCTAGTGAATCTTTGAATGCACATAAAAATTGTTCCAATGAAAGATATTGAAGTCGCCTAACTGTCTAAACTTTACCTCTCAAAGTCCCACTATTTGAGAACTCACTAAAATCCCCACACTTATAATTACTGTGCTACGTACCACTGCTACGCTTGAAAAAATTACCTCTTGAAAAAGAACATGAAACTTGCAATTGCAATCTCAACCCTGCTAAATCCCATCTAAAGCCCAAAAGCTAAACTGTAGTATGTAAGCCTTGTTCCTGAGGCCATCATATTATTTGTTTTAGCCATCTCAGAGGCCATAGCCACATCCCACCCTCACGCAGCCTACATTTGATCCTACTGAAAAAATGCCCTTTGCGTAGAAGCAAAAAATCCATGCTGGGCAATCGTGGATGCCAATAGCAACCGCTCATCACACCAGCTGAATGATTCCGACTCTTCCTAGGAGATCAATGATGTGGTTCTACAGAATCCTGCAGAAATATCTGTATTGCGCGCCATCAGAAAATATATAAAGAAAAAGTAATTAACAAGACAGATTGACAGAATATATAGTGGAATCAGTCCCTTATGAGAGGTGACTAGTTAGTGCTACAGTGCTTGAACTACAAGCTAGATAGCTGTTTGATCGATATAATCTTATCCATGCCCTTTGAGAAGGGCTATATAGGAGTGACTAGGGTTGTCCGTCCCAGCGTGCCAATAACATCACTTCCTTTCATTATGTTTGGTTGGCGACATGGGAAGACATCACAAATATCCAATGCCATCTCAGTAAGCTACTCTCTCTCTCTCTC
>NC_020492.1:18733061-18747472 GCF_000184155.1 Fragaria vesca subsp. vesca | reverse complement strand
CTACTACTACTACTACTACTCTCTCTCTCTCTCTCTCTCTCTCTCTCTCTCTCTCTCTCTCTCTCTCTCTCTCTCTCTCTCATTTGTGTGATGATCTGCGTACGTACAGATAGTGGAACTCTTGGTGCATATGGATTGTGAAGGATGCGAAAAGAGGATACGCCGAGCAATTTCAAAAATAGATGGTAAGTAAGATCACCTTGATCGTAAACTATAACAATAGTAAAACATAGACTTGCGTATAATGATGATATCTGTATATGCATGCAGGTGTGGATAGTTTGGATATCGACATGGATAAGCAGAAGGTAACGGTGACTGGATATGTGGATCAAAGGAAGGTGTTGAAGGTGGTGAGACGAACAGGAAGAAAGGCTGAGTTTTGGCCATTTCCATACGACTCAGAATACTATCCCTACGCAGCTCAATACTTAGACGAGTCTACCTACTCGTCTTCGTATAACTACTACATGCACGGCTATAACGAAACCGTGCATGGCTACTTCCCTGATCCTTTGTATTCCACTGTTTCTGATCAAACCGTTCACCTCTTTAGTGATGACAATGTCCATGCTTACTGCACCCTTATGTGATCCAATCCACAACCATTATACAACGGGAAGCTGATTGCCTGATTCCAACTGATGTCGATCGGCTATCATAGATGTAGAGGAAGATGATAATATGATTGTGAAAGATGCATGTCACATTTGCCAAATTGTCTGCCAAAATAAAATTCCTTCTCCGTGAAACTAATAATTACAACTATTCCTGGACCTCACTTCGATCCTGATATCAACCTCTCACCTCAACTTGCACATCGATCTGACTTCATATAAAGGAGAATAATTCTAAATTTCTAATAATTGGATTAACTAAGGGATTTTTTTTTCTTTTCTTTTTGACGAAATGAGCATGGCTATATTGACAACGTAGTGTTTGATCATGTGGAGTTGTGGACACAATGTAGAGCTATGATGTTAGCTCAAAGAACGAATCAATCTGAGTATATATTCCAACTGACACCCAATTTCGACATCCAACTATATTGGCCATTTCAATATTCTTCTACATATTTAAGTCTCCATCACAAAAATAAAGCTCTACAAATACCCCTAACTAGTGTGTCTCTAAAGTCCAAACAAACTTCATGCATAAAAACGATTTAACATTCGGCAACAGCCCTCCTTGCAACTCGTGAAATCGTATAAACAACACCAAATACCAGAGAAATTTTCTGCACTGCTGGTGCCTCAGGTTTTAACCATTGAAAGAAAACTCTGTATAGGTTTCTGTATAGGTTTTGGTGCTGTTCCAACTTTCAAGTGCTGGTTTTGAGGATTTAATCTACCAATTCCTCTGTCCCTTTTGAGTAATTAGAACTTCTCTATGTGGTTGTGGCCTCATTCCCACACATATGGGATTGGTTGTATAGGCTTGTAACCTCACTCCCAATGGACGGTTTCTTTTCCTGTATAAATTAAGCATCTCTATGTGCATCAGTGCATATTTATGTTTGGTTTTTCTTTCTTACAATTGAGTTGCTTAGAAACTCAACCTTGAATTGGGATTAATGATATCTTTGTTCTTTCCCGACACTTACTAGTAACTAGTGAATGCACGTACAAATTGTTCCAATGAAAGAAATTGGAGTCACCTAACTTACCTCAAAATCCAACTATTTGAAAACCCAATAAAAACCCCACTTACCGTGCTACCCACTGCTACGCTAAAAAAAATAGCTCTTGAATCAGACAGGAAACTTGCAATTGCAATCTGAATCCTGCTAAATCCCATCTAAAGCCTAAAAGCTAAACTGTAGTAGTGTAGTTGTAAAGTGCCAATGAGCGCCTGGTTAATTTTTTTTTTTTACTTAAATATATACGCGTTACAATCTAACAGAAGGACTACCTAGAAGCTCCAGTAAAAATGAATTATAATCACTCTAAGCTTTACAATGACTGAAGGAACCATAGCGAGAACTCACCTTCCTGTATATGAAATAGTGATTCCTTTCTGGTCTTTCCAGAGCAGCCTTATTGAACCTCACTATCTTATTGAGATTCAGAAGTTACTATAACATTAAGGTTAGTTTTCTATCTGATAAATTGAGTCGGGGTTAAACGGAAGAGCTGGAGGTCTTCCAGCGTAAGTTATACTGATCTAGCAATGATAACTGTTCAGGAGATAACATTCTTGCACCACTACTCAGGTAGTGTGGAGCAACCCTTTTCCTGCATTAGAAAATCACGGTTCTATATCAATGTTGTTAGGCACTTGACTTAAAGTCTGCTAGAAACAAAATTGATAACAGTGGTTGATTACCTTCTTCTTCTTGTGGTGTTCTCAACACCTTTTGACAAACGAGCAGCTTCTGATCTTGAGATGTGGCGAAGTGAGGAAAGATACTCGATGTATGCACTGCCTCTCAGTGTCAAGTTGAGTTTAGCAGGTACAATCGACTGGATTGCATCAAACACACGTGACTTGATTTCACTGCATTGTAGACACAAGGAGTAAATTCGTTATTTGAAATGCCATATAATAAAAATACATATAAATTAAGAGTAATTTGCGAAATACTTTGTTATGTCAAAATATTGTATAAACAGCAGACTTCATTTCCATAGAAAATGGAAACAAAATAAGCCCCTCTTAAACTTGGGCAATACTGATGTAAAACAGTAAAAGTAAACAAATATAAAGTTTGAGACACTAAACTAAATTATTCCAGATAATAAATATGCAACTGTAGAACATCCTTGACTAACATATGATATAAAATACAACAGATTCTTCCAGCAAGGGAGCAGTACCTTGTTACAACATTTGGCTGACTAATCTCTGAATTTCTTCCACCATACGATGTATTACTTGTTCTCATACCCTGTCCAACTAACTTACCTAAGGCCATCATATTATTTGTGTTAGCCAACATCTCAGAGGCCATATCCACATCCACCCTCACGCAGCCTACATTTGATCCTACTAAAGAAATGCTCTTTGCGTAGAAGCAAAATCCATGCTGGGCAATTGTGGATGCCAATAGCAACCGCTCATCACACCAGCTGAATGAATCTGACTCCTCCGAGGAGATCATTGATGGTTCTACAGAATCCTGCAGAAATATCTAATTGTCATCATGAATTAAAAGAAACATAATGCAAAATGACCTTTGATATCAAACACAAGAATGACTACACTTACACTCATTAGTGGTTGGCACTTAGAAAACAAAATATCAGCTTCTGATATCAAATTGCTCATTCTATAAGCAAGAATAACAATCTGAGAGGCCTCTTGTTCTGATGCTACATACTGCCTTAGATCATTACGCCATCCACGAAGTCTGTTCCATGAATCTCGTACAAGATCACTGACTGCTGAGGTTTTCTGCTCCTGTATCTTGGAGCCCTTATTAAAATCCATGCGGCTGCACTCATCCATCAATTGATGAGCTCTTGCAACAATCTCCATATGATCATTTCGAGAATCTTCCAACTCCTGATGAGAATATTCCAGAATCGCATCACAATTATTTCCCACCTTATCAAAATTTATATGTACTCCCGATTCATATTGAGCAAGATTTTTCTCTTCAACAGGTAGTTCTTCGTCAAAACATACTTCATTCATGGTCTTAGCAAAATGCCCAGAAGAGACTGTTTGTGATAACATATCTATTCCATCATAGTCTTCAACACATAACATAGAGCTACCAAAGTGACCGGAAGACATTGTCTGAGACAAGAAGTCTGTTTCACTATCCATTTGTGTTTCGGGAACAAAAGACGATTCTGGCACACATGATATATCTGCGAAGTTGGACATGTCACTTATGTGGAATTCATCTGCTGCTAAACAGTCATAAAGTCCTCTATCTATATTTGTCGCTCCAGGAAAAAGTAGCACCTCTGATACTGAATCAACACCAAGGACTTCATGGTTAGAATCTTTATCTGTAACTGTAGGATATCCATTCTTCATAAAGTCATCTTCAGAATCAGAAGATAATACAACACCATGCATCCTCCGAACATGTCGCCGGGGGAAAGGAAATGGGGTACCTGTCTCATTAGAAAAGTCGGGAGCAGTATCAGTTGCGGTATACTCACTGCACTCATGAGTATACCCATTCCTGCTTAGCATTGCTACTTTCTTGGCCTCTATATTTTCCATTTCACTATAAGCCATGTTCAAACTACATTGGACTTCTGTATTGTGATCTACCTCCATTGGGCTTGAACCTTCTTCCATCATGGTTAATGACTTGGTTATCTCTTTCTCTACTAAATCAGATAACTGAGATGGTAAATCCCAGGGTAATAACTTTGGCAGCATCTGATGACCAGCCTCAACATCAAATAGCAATGAACCATATGTCTCTCGCTTCATTTTTGTATCTGCATGGTCAAATATGTGAGCAATCTTGTTACAGCAAAACAGATGTTTATAAGATTTTCCTAGTAGCAGTGGTTGAAAGGATGATACCACACCAAAAACAACATACTTCAACTAGCGCTCTAAGGAAGCAAGCAATTAAACACATAAGTTCCCAAAAAGCATTTGATGGCGTAATATCATTTTTCAAGTATATCAGTTGAAACTATAAACTAAAATTGTTGAATTCATGAGTTAACTGGCTGTGCACAGAATTTGAGTCTTAACAGAATTATTCGAATAGATCTAAACACAATTAACAAGCCTGGATGTGTCCTCCAACTGACCTTTCCTAAAACTTGTACCTTGGCACCAGAACTGAAGATGCATAATAATTTTGCGAATATCTCCTCCACAACATTCAATAAATTGCTCAAGTAAATAGGGCTGTATGCTGGCTTTCTCTGCAGCACAAACCTGAGGAATAATCAAAGAATGAACTCTTTAACATATAGTTTGAACTGTAGATGATGAGAAAGTTAGTCAGAACATGACTCGCCAGAATTACATACCATACATGCATGGGAATACAGCTCTGCTGATGATGGCAACATGAAATGCACTTGTAATCTATCAAAACTGTTTGGCAGTTCAGGTTTTGGACCTACAATATTCCACAATTCTAATAAGCCACTGCACGCTTCAAAACTCAAAAGTTCATGGAGTAAATCTATTGTAAGCAGTAAACCTCTTACTATTGCTGGTCAATATTATGGGCCCGTTCGCTGTTTTAGCTAACTGCTGTATTGCTGCAATAAAACCGTGATCTTCAAAAGTAATGTCCACATCCTCAAAAAGTATAACAAGTTTATCTTTGCCATGGGTCTCCTTGAAGGCAAATGTAACAGAACTTCCAGTAGCATCATGATAATCTTCATCTGATATGGGTATCAGTTCAACAACATCATCATCATCATCATCCAAGTCTTGGCCTGTCGTACCATTAGCCTCAACAAAGAGCGACTTCATAATAAGCTTGTTCTGTGAACCCACAGTTTTGGCCACTGATCTGAAAGAAATAAACAATTGATAAACAACAAAGCGAAAATATATTAATTTATACTTTGCAAATTATGGTTCATAATAATGGTCAAGACCAGCTATTAACATGATTTACAAGCAACAGTTTAAACACAAGAACTTGCTTTCTGAATAAAAAGAACATATACACAGTTCATTAATCTCTCATCTCCAGCATTTAGTAGGTTTGGAAAAGCCACACAAGCATTTCGTACAGGCAAACCATTTATATGAAGCATCAGACACCAGGCTTCAGGAGAATAGTGTTATGTTTTGAGAACTTTTGACCCAAAGTTACTTTCTTCTTCTTTATTTATTTATTATTATTTTACTTTTATTTTTGAAAAATTAACGATTGTTAAAATAGGGATCAGGTAAACTTGCTTGAACAGAAGAAACATAAAGATCAATGTGGATCTGGTCAAATAGAAAATCTTGAGGGAACCATCCAGCAAATCAATACTTTTGAAAGATAAATAAGGCACACCTTTGGAATTTCCGAGATTTGAAAGTCTCTCCAAACCTCTTGTTTACTTGGGCTCCACTCCGACACTCTGATGCACTGAGCTGGTTGGACAAGATAATTGGTTTGTCAAAACTATTGAAATGCCAGAAGTGGTCATAGATTATGGAAGAGCTATCAATATAAGTATGAATATGTACCCAAAGTTGCATGTATTATAAAAAGAAATATGTTGTAATGACAGGATGAAACAATTTAATGATTGCCTTGAATCCCCATGCATCAACTGGGATCCTATTCCATTGTTTAGAGTTTGGACTGAAAGGAAAGGTTTAACTTGAGCATAGAAAGACCCAATAACAAGCATCTTTTTCATATTGTTCCTATGTCCGACAACCTAACTTCTGGATATATTTATAGATGTAAAGATGATTACTTCACTACAAATAAAGACATTTAGCTAGGGGATGTATTCATATCTATCCGCAACTTGTAGCCATGGCTTATCTTCTTAATAATTTGTATGTTAATATGGGTCCCAGCAACCATAAGCTAAAATCTTGGTCCAACATGGCAGTGATTTCTAGGAAGTGACACGAACAATTGTTTCCTTCAGCAGAGTAGATAAACAGTTCCATAAGGTGACTTGGCAATATGTTCTAATTTTTCTTTTATGAGTACCATGACTACTGCATGTCTCTCTTTCTCTCTAAATCATTAATTATTATTCACAAATCAAAACTTGATCAAAGTTTGAAAACAAGTCATGATAAAATCTCACCTCCAAAACCTTAATCCCTTGTTCTTTCGCACACGCATATATAGCTGCAGACTTTCCACTCTGCAAGATGAGAGGCATAGTTTAACTAAAAAAACAATGAACCAAAAGGACAGCACTGAATTTATGTTTATGTGTGATTAACAAGTGTTATGCCAGAAGGTAGTCTCGCCTGATGGCAAATATTCCTATATGTTGAGGGTCAAGGTAGAACCATAGAACTAAGATTGGGATTAAAGATACTAGTACGGTAGTACCCAAGACCGACATGCCATAGATTGACAACATATGTTTTTAATTATCACTGCAGACAAAAGTTCTGGATATTTTCAAGCACAAAATTAAGGATTGAAATGTCAACTGGATAAACGAAAAAATAATAATAATATATCATACCCCAATTGGCCCTGTAACTAACAGAACATTCTTTTTCTTCAAGACCTCATCATCTTCACTTTCTGAGTCACTTTGAGTCCAATTATAATTAATGCCTTGCCTGTCACCACCACCTTCACTGGTTCGAAGATCTCGTTCATACCAAGAATGCAGCCACTCACTCAGAAACTTCACAGATTCATTATTGCCACATACCTGCACGATCAAGTTTTCAAAAGAAGGAGGTACAGAGAATAATAATCAGTGAACAGAAAGAGGCGACGGCATGCTTTACCTACCTCTAAGGATAGAAAATTCAAGGTCGATAATGTAAAATGCATAACTGTTATATACATAAGATATGGAACCCAGATTTCTTACCTCCCTAGCATTCTTTGGCTGGTACTTATATGTCCATAAGCTATTCTCAGATTGCTCACAGCAATCAGGATTGTTTGACATCGCCCTGAAAATATTATTCAGGAAAGTGAGCAAGATCTCATCATATAGATAGGCTAAAATGAACTTAGGATAGGCCATTGGTATTAAAATTAATAGTCTTTAACCAAGCAGATGAAACTCAAGACCACTTTGTATTATACAATTGGCGTTAGAAGTCATAAATGCCAAGACCATTCAGATAGAGAATATTCAACCTTTCCTCAAGAAATGTATTCTGCTGCTCAATATCTGACTTTTCCATGCAACCAGTATACTCAGAAAACATACCAACCTCACAGTCCTGGAAAAAGACAGAATAAATTGGGTTGAAATTACTTCCATAAAATGTATTAGTCACATGCACGGTGAAGTATGTACCTTTACTTCCTTTGAGTGCTGATACAACTTCACTTGCTCATTATCCAAATGAGGGACTGCGGATGATGTTTCATGAGCACATTCCTGTTGAATACGACTCTGATCTAAAGTTGATGATTTGCAGGGTTGGGAAACACTAGAGACCATATCAAAATTTAAGCACTCAGCAGAGCCCTCAAAAATTGAGGAAGGCATGCATTCAAGATGCTGACCACTTGTCAGACTGGTTTCCTCACAAAATGTCCAATTTCTCCAATCAAGAAACACAGCATCGTCCTGCATAGCAGATTGGATTCTTTCTAGGTCAAAAAGATAAATGCAGGCAGTAAAATTTAAGAACGGCTCATGCCATTAAATACTGAATATTGAAATAAATTGTAAAAATGTCTACACCAAAAGAACCGTACCTGAGTGCTTTCAAACACATGAATTGGACCACAAGTCTCCTTCCTCCCCATGAAGCTTGAACTGCCCTCGACGTCAATCACCTCCTGGCTTTTCTTGCCCACTTTCGAACATGCAAAAAAGGGATGTAATTGCCTTCCTTCTTTCGTCCATATCCGTGAGATTTCCTGATGAAACATATGCGATAATACACTTAGAACAAAGTTAATGAGCAAAACTAACAATCACCCCGTAGTTTACAAACATTTTAATAAAAAACTAAGCAAAAATTAGTTACTTAAATTGAAATATGATGCTTATTTGAGCTGAGCTGACTTAAACCAAAACCTAATCCATAAAATCTTGAATCACAATGTAACTAGTACATATCGCACACAATCAAATTACATGTAAGAAAACTAAAGAGCTAGAAAACACAATCACTAACCGCGCCTCGTAATTTAGCCTCCAATCTCAAGTCAGGCATTATCAAAGGCGCATCTTCAACCACCACATCTTTTCCGTTCTTCTTCGTCGGTGTACTATTCGCCGATCGCTTACCGCTCTAATTCCAAACAAAACCAAACCAAATCAGCAACGAAATCACATAATGCACCATACGAATCACAATCCAGCTTCAAAAACTCACCTTCTTCGGAGCTTTAACCGGAGGCGTCTTCTTCGCCGCCGCCGGCTTCCGCTTCCGCTTGCTCTGACTCCCGCAGACCTCCTCATCCTGATCGTTCTTCTCTTCGTTGTTCTCTACCGGCTCCGCGTCCTTCTTCGGATCGCCGTTCTCTACCGGCTTCACAGGGAACAGCGTCGACTGCACCATTCTCCGGCTGGTCCGCCGCTTCGGCGTCGCCGGCGAATCGCCCATGGGAATTGAGCCGAGATGGATTTGATTCGGTTAGGGAATTGGGGGTTTTTGCAGAGATTTTAGGGATTTGGGAGAAAGACTAGCTGAAGTCTGGTCCTTTTTTTTTTTTGTTTTGGTGTGAGCAGAGTTTTGGTGTGTAACGGAAACGTGGCTAGAGAGAATTTCTCTCTCTAAAAGAAAAGTTATGGAGGGAAAATTAAGATTTTGTTCCCGCCTTTGGAGGAGTGAAACTCGATTTGGGCGTTTTTATATTTTTTAAACCCGGCCGCCTGAATTTATTTCTTTACCGGCAAGATATTTATTTCCAAATATTTCAGTTTACAATTGGTGAGATCTTTGGTTGATCAAGATTAACGGTGAGATTGTGTGGGTGGCAAAACATATGTAGTAAAATAAATCTACTCATTATTTTTGGTAAAAAGTTACTAGACCAATGAATTATCGACGTATCGTTGGAATATATTGTTGGATGTCAGGATTGTATGTAAAATGTATATGCATGATACCTTTCCAAATGTTTTTTTGTTTTCCTCTACTAATTGTAGTGCAATGTGCAATGATCACACACACTTGCTAGCCCTAGTCATGCATTCACTCTTCTCTTACTAATTATATACTTGACAGATATATATACTGGGATGCATATATATGCATAAACTTACCTTCACCAAAGTGAATGAATTCATTGTTAGTTTCTTTTGTGAATGCATAATAATATATTTATTTTTTGAATGCATATATCTTTTGATACTACTAACTGTATTTTGCCAGGTTTTACAAGTTTGATGCGTGACCAAGTTCAGATTATACTAAACAAGGTAATTATCTTATCCCACAGTGTATTATCTATATAATTAGTAGACGTGATTAATTATCAGCTAGTGTGTGGATTCCATTTCACCCTGGCTAAGGTTTTGTTAATCCTTATTCAAAGAGGAGTCGAGGAGATTTGACTGCTTATTCTACTTGGTAATGGCTTCTCTATATCTATCGGGATTTAGGGATAGGTTTGCAACGTCTTATAGAATCAGACTATTTATAAGGGGCTTAGTCTGTAGTAGTTGATCAAGTCTTCGACTCACAAGGAAACGTTTATCTAGCTCCATTTTTTCTGCTCAAAAATCTGTGCTTCCATTTCTCCAAATCCTAACAAGATCAATATGGAGAAGGAGAAAGTTGTCGTAGATCACTATAGGGTTCTTGGTTCACCATCTGGTGAGGAAGGCAGCAAGCTTGACAAGAAACAGATTAAAGAGGCGTTTAGAGCAAGGATTTTGCAGTTACAGGTAAACGATCCCTACGCCGAGGTCAAGTTTCAAAGGCTGAAATCCTCCTACGCCATACTCAAGGATCCAAAAGCCCGGAAACAGTTTGACGATTCATTTCCAAGAGGTCTTGTTCTCACGAAGAACGAAGAGAATATATTGTTTGGGTTAGGTTACCTTATCTCTGTTGCTGCCCCGGAAGTTTTTCCGGCCGCCGCAAGAACCAAACTCGGCGGCGTATCTACAATACTTTGTTATCACCTTGCTTTTGAGGAACTACACAGACGTCAAAAATTGGGAAAACTCTTGTCAATGATGCTTCTTTTTGGCCCTCGCCGGGCTAGCACCAATCAAGAACCAAAACCACAGAAAAAAGATTATATAAGTTCAATCTTCAAATTTTTAGATTGGTGGCTAACAGATCTGGAACAAATTTTATCTCATGAGTATAGCCATAGGACCGAAACGAATCGTATGCTGATGAGTTTAGTTGATGAGTTTAAGTTTTGGTGACACATAGACGATGTCATCGTGTCCGTTGATTTTTCTTTGCATAATTTTTTCATTTTTGGTTGAACTATATAAAGAGAAATTTTATTTACATGTACCAAATTTATCAATGCACACTCCTATTATTTAAAATTATTTTAATACAATTTTACCTTTTTAATGAAACAAAAAATTAAACTAAACAAAAATATATATATATATATATATATATATATGTATTCAGGTTGAATACCGAGCCTTTTGAATTTCTACACTTATTTACTACTCTCTGAAATCTGTAGTTTGCAAACTTAACTAGTAATATCAAATTTTCATACTAATTTGATTGATCAAATTTTAGAGGTTGAGCGGGTGAGAGTTTCGTAAAAACAGGAGGGTAAACGTTTTAAGATTTTGAGTTCGTGCTTGTCCGGCAGCGCCTCCACACCAGTACTGTTGGCCTCCGGCCTCATCGGTGTGGATTTTGTTAGCTGTTGCACGGGCGGTTAAGGTGGCTGTTGGTGTAAAAAATTTCGGGAGAGAGATTTACCAACAAAAATCTCACTCCTTTGATTCTTGAGAAGCCTTGGACGCATCCATACGATGGTGAATCAAGGAGTAAGAAGTACCTGTAAAACCAAAACACACTCCGACGCCCAAATCAATTTCGATTCAAGCATGTAGAATAAAAGAAATCGGTTTGATACTTGTTACCATTGTTATCCATGATTGTTCCTCCTCATGATCCTCCCATTTTTCTTTATAAGCGTGTGAATTTATGGACACTTAATTCCTTGGTCCTCACTTCACGTCATAGTGGGAGTAGTGTTTTCACGTTCTTCATAATCTCATTGTGCTTCATGTTTTTTTCTTCTTATCTACTTGTTGATCAATATGGGCTTCAACCATATATCGGGGCCTAATTTATTGAGTGGGGGCCCAAGCTGAAATTTTATACCCCCACAGTGGCCGGGTGGTGTTTTCACCTGGTAGGTGGTGGCGGTGAATCAAGAAGGTGAGGCCTTCACAAGCATGCTGCATGCCTCCGATCAAACTACCACGTACTGTTCATTCCGAAACGACACGGACGACAAATGAAGCACATCAGGCTGGATTGCAAATCAGCCCAAGGGATACGGTATCACCCAAGACCCGAGTATGAGACCGAGTAGCATAAAATGAGTAAAAGATACCCTCCATATGAACAAGGAGCAATCTTTATTAATTAGCATAGAAGAATGAATGACGAGACTGCTGATGGTCGATCAGCAGAGTTACCACTTGAATCTAATAGACAGTAAAGTCAAGATTGTAGACAGTACGTGCTAACAATTCATGATGTGGAGAAAATATCCGAAAAGAAAAACAGAACTGAAAGAAAAGAAACAACATCTGTGTCCATTCGTATAAAAAAAAAACATCTGTGTCCATTCATATCACGTTAAAGGAAGTCCAACTAAGCCATATGGAGACGAGGAAGTCCAATTAAGCAAGAACTTGGTTACTCTCGCAGCTAAAGCATAAAATGCTTGGGTTCAGAAAACATTGAGTACTAGAGAAGAGCACTATACAGATCAGACTGTATAACTAGGAAAGAGCACAATACAGATCACACTGTGTATCTATCATTGGCATAGCTCCCAACTTGCCTAGCATCTTCCTGCGCACAGCCGAACCAACAAAAGATAAACTATCACTTTTCTAATTTAACAAAATGATTCGAGTATATCTGTTTTGGCCACGATCCTCAGCAGGGGTAGAGAGGTAACTTGTGCTACCAAAAATAAATTAGGGTTTGTAGGGCGTGCCACCGCGCGGACGCGGAATGAGAACGGTACGCGTTCTTGACTTTTAATCAGGCGAAGTAGAGCTCCGGTGTCACCTCGCGGGCGAGGAATTACGAGCAAACTATCTAGTCACCTGTGAATCGATACTCGCTGTTCGAAGCGAGCAGAGCAACAATTGGGAAGGAGAGGCGAGTCCAGACGGGCTCTGAGATCTAAGGCGAGGTGCACTTAGAACTTAGGGTTTCGAGGATGCTCGAAGATTTGCAGTTGTTTTGTATGATTGATTGTGTGTCTAGAGGGTCTGCTCGAACTCTCTTATATAGAGCTATTTAGGGCCACTGGTATTGGCCCAAAGTATGTCAAAGACTTGTAGAAGTCTTCAACGATAAATGTGGCATACGCGATGTTAATCACTTCGTGGAGACCTAAAGGCCTTCTAAGCTTATCCTGTTATATGTGTATACGTATCATGTACACATGATTAAGGAATAGAACCAACCCCTTCTCATGCAAGCAACACATGCACGTGTTGTCCTTCAAGCCAAGCATGGATAATTGTCTCCTTCTTCAATTGAAATACTATAACTCTAGACGTGTATGCAAAACAGATATGCACAGCTTGCATGTATATCTCCTTAATCAACTAGAATTAGGAGTAATCATATGCTTCACGTCTATATGTCAAACATAATTGCACTCCCGTCCAAATCCATTTAATCATACATCTCCTTGATCATATAGAAGTAGGAATGATCATATGCTTCTCTTCTATGCATGCTCCCGTACGGCTCAATCATGCAATTAAACACCACTCCTTTCTTTATTCAAGGGAACGGCGGGATGCTAGCGAGATTCCCTTGAGATGCCATCGAGATACTCATAAGCCATGCACGGGTCGCGTCAAGATGTTTATTAATTAAAGAAGACATCACATGCGAGATCGCTCCTTCAAACAATTAAAGATAATTGCCTCTTATCTAATCATGTTGGCGGCTCACAGTTCACGTCCCTCTCTTAGTACCACACGAAATCTTCTCATGTAAAGTCAACTCTGCGCCAACTTCAATCGAGCTCGCATGACTTTGTAGGCGAGGTGACCCGCCTCTAGTAAACCTAATATTACTCGGGCTTGCCGGTGTGGACCATGAATTTAATTAACATTCATTTTAGATAATTACTGTCCAGTAAAATATTAATTTGAGTGTAAACAATATCAACAAATACTTACAAGAAAAGAGATACTTACATGAAACGTGAACCAAATAGTTTCATTGCTATCAAGGAAGCCTTTCCATTGTTTGCCAATGCTCACCTGTACATGAAAGACCAAATGAGACATCATTCAAACTTCATTTATGAAAATGCAACTTGTAATTGTAAATTAATGAAAATTTATGGTGCCCAAATTAACTTTCAGAGAAAGAGCATGGATGACACGGTAATCCCAGTAAAGTCACAAAGACAACCCATACATCATTAACGTAGTGGTACATTACCATTTGATGAGGGAGAGACCTCAGTAATGGCGTGTGTAGTTGAACCAGAATGGACCCAACGATGATTTGTGGTAAGAAGGAACATAACTGAGCAACTTACCCAGTAATACTCAGTTTTTGTTGGCAATCACATAAAGGAATTCACTTAGATTATATAAATATATATATATATATATATACAGCCTCCTTCCATTGAGGGACTCCCTTATTTTTGG
>NC_020492.1:18709733-18733041 GCF_000184155.1 Fragaria vesca subsp. vesca | reverse complement strand
TTTAGTTTTAATGATTTTGAATGGTCCAGCTTATGTCAAACTAAAACCGTTGAAGGTCATTAAAACTAAATTGAACTTTTGAAAGCCTTAACGATCACCAAATCATATGAAATTTTGTAGAGGTGATCTACTCATATAGACCTAAGATATGAACGGTGGAGATGTAAAATTATAATCGGGAAGTTGGTGTAATGTCCTATCCCTATAAATGACTTCAAATAAGAATCCCTCGTTAAAAGGGTCATATATATATATATATATTGTGTCACTCTTTATGGTGGGGCGAAGATGAATTATTGACTCTAGTCGGCAGTAAGCCTTCATATAACATGATATAAAAATCTCCGGATGATCTTTTATAGACAACATGCACAGTAGATACATATATTAAGAGCAGCCTAACAAATAAATTGAGTAGGACATAGCAATTACCTGAACCGCCTCATTTGCTGCATTCTTGGTCCAAAGAGCAATCTTTTCTTGCCCATCTCTTAAACTGATAACTGCTCCACATATTTCATATCTATGATTAAACTGTTCTTGGACCAGTGCTTGTATCTAGTACCAGTATAAACAGACAATCAGAGAACACATAAAACACAAGTAAAACAGAATAACATTTGAAGTTTAGACCATACTGTATGCAACCAGGATTGATCAGATCTCCCAGTAGAAAATGTCAGAGTCCATTTCCCTCCATCAGAACAAGCAGGATCCTCCAACTCTGGCTCAATATTCTCTTTGAATATATAATAATCGTAACCGGGAGTCAACTTGCTCGGATGGTGCATGTTGTTATACAGACTGAAAGCAGAGTACAGTTAGCTTATTATCAAGAAAACATGAGCGAATGCGCACAAGGTAGCATCAATGGCAGCTGATATGAGATATGCAGTTCATACCCCCAATGATTTAATTAGCCACAATTTCAGAACAAAATTCACGTCCTACTTTGCAAAAGGAAAACCTCCCGAATCCAAACCGAAACGTTTATCCTAAGCTTTGTTTAACAGATGAAAGAAAGAAGAACTGCTGTAAGAAACACTAAACCCCAAATTTTTTACTCAATCGAAAACAAATCCACAAATCCCATTTCAGTATCACCATAAACTCAATCCTTGGACATTGGATTCTCTACCTTCGTCAATCCATCATATCCTAATTCAATACAATAGTTCTACAAGCAGACTAAGAAAGTCTCAGCAAACAGTACAAACCAAAACCTTGAGTTTTCACTCTATTCTTAGCAAATTTTCAAAGCCACATTGCAGTATTACATAAAACCCCAAGTTCAACAGAAAAATTTTCAAACACAGAACCCAAACCCAACCAAAACACTGCATCCAAAAAATTTCCTACTTTCCAACATTGATAACCATCATCGTGTTCTTTCTTACCCATTTCCAAAATTCCCCATCAGAAACACCCTAAACCACAACGACCCCAATTCAGAGATTGCGAGCACACCATTCAAACGCTTCGATAGAAAAACAGACCGAAAGAAAAACACACCTCCAAAAGCCCTTCACAGTAGAGAAGGTGTAAATCGGGCAAAGTGAGCCGCCCCAATCCTCTTGCTCGGAGTTGGCCATCGGGTTACCGACCCACAAGGTCCACGAGTGCTCCGACCTGAACTCCTTTGGGCACTACATTTCAGACAGAGGGTATTTGTTAGAAAACAAAACGAAAAAGAAAAAAAAGAAAATATATATATATATATATATATATCAAGAAATGTGAAACCTTTCCCTACCAGCTTGATCACCCGGCGGGTGAGGAAGCCCACTGCCAACCATGTTGTCAACTTCTTCTTCTTAATCATAGAGCAGAGAAGGTGAAACGCCAGGTAGAGCAAAGCAAACAAGAGGATGTTGCCGGACTGGAGTAGTGAGGACACAACCTCCCTCCAGGTTGGCGTCTCCCACAGCCGGCGGAGGTATCTCATAATGGCCGGAATCTCAGGGAGCAGAATGTATGGAAATCCCAGTTCCGAAAAAACTACAGTCGCCACTGCATAAGGAATTTCGGGGTATTTCCTCAGAAAAGCCTCAAGCTTTTCCTTTCCTCTCAGGAGTTTGGAAAAGGTTGACATGGCTGAGTTGGGATAAATTTGATTCCGGACGGAGGGTTTCTCTGGGAACTTATATAAGCGCTTCCTTCTCCGCCATGTACGATTAAAGGCTCCGACTTGGAGTCACTGTACAGTCTTTTTTGGCTTCTTATGCCATGCATATATACGCGGTATGACCAGTAGCATGCATTTCTTTTTCCTTTTTTTTATTTGACCTTAATTATTATTTTTTATTTGTTGTAGTTTTGACCTCGAATGAAAATGAAAATGTCGTCCCAAAAAAATTGAAAATGAAAATAAAAATAAGGGGTCATTCTAATAAGGACCCTTAAATTGAGAACTTGTTGAAGATTTTTCGGCTTATCCCACATTTTGATCTTATATTTACATCTTAACCGTTCAGTTTATAAGTATTTATAAGTAAATCATTTCTCTAAATTTTCAGCTATATTGAAAATTGTAAGACATTCATAAGTGTGATTTATCAATTATGAACTTGAACGGTTCATATTTGACATATTTGGTTCGTCCATTAAGTTGATCTAGTTTGTTATCTTAACGAACACTAATTTGGCTGAAAATTTGTTGAAATGATCTACTCATATAAACCTAAAAAGTGAACGGATGAGATGTTAAAATGTGATCGAAAAATTGGTCTTTTAAATCATAAACCGAAAAGTCCTCAACTTAAGAGTTATCACTAAAAGGTTCCCATAAAAATGAAATTGAACTACTGTAAAATATATGAAATTGAAAGGACCAACTTTACTGTGATAGTTTTTTGTACAAATGAAAGGATGAAAATGAAAACTACAAGACTTTGTTATTTTGCTGGCCAGTTTATCCGGGTTCTGCCCTTAATGATGTTCATCATCATTTACCAAAGAAAAAGGACAAACTTTCGTGCCACACACCGTTTCGAGCTGGGGTGGAACTACCAGGAGCTGTGAATGGGTCCAGAACCCCCTCCCTAACATTTCTCAAACTTGTGTAATTATGTTAAGCCCCCACCCCCTCCAGGGAATAAATACATGCATTCATAAAGACAAAACCAAAGGTTTAAGAAGGAAATTACTGGCCAACTTTCAAAACATGGGTGATAATCCGATCAAAGAAAAAACATAAGTGATAATTAAAACAATAAACTATTAATTACTTGCTAATTATGCCCCTAACTTTAAATCATAGTTTCGTGATATGATAATGGTAACTTACCGGATACTTAGATGTCATCCCCTAACTGTAAATCCTAGTTTCACCACTGCTTTTGAGAACTGATTTATTAGGATATTTTGCCCAGTTTGTAATTTTGTTTATATGATCATCCTTGTTGAGATATGTACAACACTGTAATTAATCTAAACCGGTATGGGATTCTTTTCCTAGGTCAAGTAGTATACTATACAACCGGGAACCCATGCATTATACGTCGAGAATCTTGCACCCTCCACTTCCAGCATATATAATAGAATAGGTGAGAGCATTTTATTCCATCCTGCTGGCTAAGGATTTGTAAATAGGTGTGTGCATTAACTTATTTAACTTGGTAATCATTTCTATATCTATTGGGATTTGGGAATAGGTATGCAACGTACGTCCTTATAGATAATCACTAGTAGCTGGGTTGTAGTAGTTGATCAAGAGTTTGATTCAAGTGAGGCCGTGTTCATCATCATTGTTAATCAATATGTCAAAAATATTAATTAATTTACAATAGTTCTGCTTTGATGAGATTTGTGAGACAATCGATGGTGGCATAGGACTTCTGCTCCTTGCAAACTTGACTTTTCCCTGATGAAATCGAGGTTTGTACGTGAGATAGTATGTGGTGGCATAGGATCGGAGTTTTGCTCCTTGCAAACTAGCCTTTTCTGTGTTGTATTCTTAAAAGGAAAATTTTAAGAATAGTATATGAAGTTTTTGCCGTTGAGATAAGTTCCAAAACTAACGTCACTTGATCAGTCCATGAAGTTACAAACCCGATACGTTTTTGATACATGTTATCAATAACATCGTTAACCTTGTGTCATGGTAATTTGATATTTTTAGAATTACTCTCTTTGCTCCAAATCTCATACCCACATCTCCATTTTAGTCATCGCCCCAAGCAAAAGTAGACCGAAAAACAAATTCAAGCCAACATTCACACCCCAAAACCGAAACAAAAGTCCTCCAATGAATCCGCCATTCCAGCAAGTTCCTTCCATCAAATGGATCCCGCCTCCGTGTAATATTGTCAAGCTCAACTTTGATGGTTTCGTCTGCCACAACAAGAAGGCTGCTGCTAGGTTTGTAGTCAGAGACCATGAGGGCAATCCAATTTTGGCTGGCTCTTGTTGTGTGGGTAACTCCAGTGTTCCTATTGCTGAATGTAGTGCTCTTCGAGACGGTCTGTTCCATGCGTTATGCAACGATATCCGGCGAGTCCAAGTTGAGGGTGATTCTAAGCTTATTATTGACCTTATTAACAATAGGTCTCCCCCCCTCCTTGGAGACTCCGTACTATTCTTAGTGATGTTTGTTGGATGGCTTCCAAGTTTGAAGATATCACCTTCAAGTATGTCCCTCAGGAAGCAAATTTTGTGGCCGATGCAATGCCTAGCTTGGGACATCAGGTCCAAAATCAAACTCTCTGAAATCGCAAGCTCTCGCTCTCCGCGCTTAATGCCTTTAATTTTGATCATTTTAGTATAGGCTATTGCAGAGGCTTCTCCTTATAATTTCCTTTCTCTCAATAAAAAAAAAAACCGAAACAAAAGTCTCCAAAGCAAACCTAACAGAAACCCGAGCCACAATGATAAGCCAAATAAACCTAACTAGAATACATAGTGAACAAAGCCAAGAAATCCACCACGAAACTTGGTTCTTATGCTCCGCCTAGTGGTAGGTTGGAGAAATGTGTTGTTGGATTTATGCTCCGATGACAATATAGTAGAAAACCAATTTGAATGAACCTTCAAATTTCACCTCCACATTTTTGTTAAAACCCGACATTTTTAATTTGAAAAGAAAAAAAAAGAAAAGAAGAGAAAAAAAAAACAAGACGGGTTCATAAGTTTCATGAGGCCCCAGTGACATTGGTTAAAGACTTAAAGGCCCACGACCCATACGCTCGGGTCGGACCCAAGGGTAAAATTTGCAAACCCGAATCCCTGACCTCAACGGCTCAACAAGCATATGACACGACGCACCACTAAGAAGTGAGCGTGTCGTTCACCCTCCAAAATGGGCGTAAAATACACCATGGTCCATTTGGAGCAACAAAACCAGAAATTCTCTCCCGTGCCCGAAAAGCAGACGATAGAAACCTCCTACTATTTGAAAGCGGGGCTCACCCAGATGCCCATGATCTAAAAAGCAAAACCTGAAATTACCAAATAACCCCCGAACTCCCGACGTGAATACCCCAGTAGCGGACAACATGTGTCAATCCCCCGATACAAAACGACGCCGCATGAGCTGGCAAACACCACCTTTCAAATGCTGGTAATTGTAGGTTTGACGAGGCTAAATTGGTCCACACGAAAGTAATGTCCCCAGACCTCGAGAATCGGACTGGTCTCTCTGCTCACTACGCCACTCTACACAACACTATTGTTTGTTTCTCTCATCTTTTCCATTTTCAAGCTAACTTTACCTTCTTCATCTTTATCACTCTCAGCTCTCTGAGAGCAAGAACCCCAAACCCTAATCCACCCAGAACAAGCCCCATTTGAATCAACCGTCAAATTTCTCCTCCACATCATTCCAAACCAGAGAGCTCATTCTAAACGCCATTTTTAACTTCAGCTACAAAAACAGAGCCAAACCCCCAAATTTCATTCAGTTACAAATCCAAAGAACCCATCTTTTTGCCTCTAAAAGCTTCACCACACCACATTTGCAGACACCCATCTTTCTATTTTGGGGTTTAAGCTACCCAGAACCCATTGAAAATGCAGCACCCAAAACCCTGTTGCAAAACCCAGACCTTCATCTTCCTCTGGGTTTTAAGCAATGTACTTCTTCTGGCGACCTCAAAGTCAACAATCGAGCCATGCTCCAACTCCGACTCGTGCAATGCTCTCCTCGGCTACAAGGTCTACACCGAGCTCAAAGTCTCCGAAGTAGCTTCACTCTTCCAGGTCGACCCAATCGCTATCCTCACCGCCAATGCCATCGACATTTCGTACCCCGACGTCGAAAACCACATTCTCCCCTCCCAGCTCTTCCTCAAAATCCCAATCATGTGTTCCTGCGTCGACGGAATCCGCAAGTCCGTTTCGACCCACTACAAGACCCAGCCTTCAGACACTCTCGCATCCATTGCCGACTCGATGTACTCGGGTTTGGTGTCTGCGGACCAGATTCGGGAGGCTAATTCGATTTCGGACCCGTCGGTGCTCGATGTGGGACAGACGCTTGTGGTGCCTCTGCCGTGTACTTGCTTCAATGGGACGGATAATCTGTTGCCAGCGATTTACTTGTCGTATGTGGTGACGCCGGATGACACGCTGGCGGGGATTGCGGCTAGGTATTCGACTACGCTGACGGATTTGATGAATGTTAATGCAATGGGGAGCTCGGCTATTAAGGCTGCTGATATTCTTGCAATTCCATTGCCTGGTATAATCTCTAATTTGTACATTGTACCAAGTCTTTCATTTTCAATGGTGGTATCAAATATGGTGTTCTATGGTAGTATGTGTTGAACTTAGTATGTTAATTTGGTTATGATATGCAATTCTTATGTATTTCTCAGCTTGTAGAGTGATAGTGCCTTTATTAGTTTTCCATTGTTTTTCAGTATATTTTGGTCAAATTTGTGTACTTATATAGGATCATGAGGCTTGTGCATGTCAATGGATATTAATTTGTCCAAAGTTAAAACTTGGTGGCATATGATGAAATGTTTGAGTTTTTCTTTTCGGGTGGGCAGTCATGGGGATCAGTAACTAAAGCTTTGTTCTTGTTCTTTTTCAAGCAAGTATATTTTTGAAATAGCCATGCCGATGTCTAAGTTTGCTTCTCTTTACTGCAGCTTGTGCATCAAACTTTCCTAGCTATGCTTCAGACTACGGCTTAATTGTACCCAACGGGAGCTATGCAATTACAGCAAGTCACTGCCTTCAATGCAGTTGTGGTCCTGGGAGTCTCAAGTGAGTGATGAGATTACTTCTGTATTTGTTTTCTCATATGGATCTAGCATTAATCAGCTTGGTTGTGCTTTTGTTACAGTTTGTACTGTGAGCCTGCTTCATTAGCAGTTTCGTGTTCGAGCATGCAATGTAAAAACAGTAACCTCATGGTCGGGAACATTACAGCACAGCAAACTAGTGCTGGTTGCAATGTCAGTTCTTGCAACTATGGTGGTTTTGTGAATGGCTCCATAGTAACGACGTACGGTTATCCTTTCTGATTGTACTTGTTACTTATAGTTATTTTGACATATATCATATTCTGTTTGAATGTTAAACTGATTCCATTCTGCTCTGCAGGTTGTCCACATCTCTTCGGCCTCGCTGCCCAGGTAAAATCTTAGATTCATTTATAATAAATGATGCTGCTTGTCCACTTATGGGGAACATTGAGCCATATATAGCTCGTGATTGCAGTTTACATTTCTAAACCCATAAAACATAAAGTCTCTTGTTTGAAATGATTTTGATACTTTAACTGTTCAACAGACTGAAATTTTCTTTCCAAAGTTGGTGTTTTCTCCCAAATCCTTTCTGCATAATGATGTAAAATGCCATATCAGTTTGTAATCTGGTTTGTTTGTTGTGTAGGGTTTTAAAGCATGTAGGCAGGTTCCATATTTTACTTATTTACGTAAAGATAGAACCAAATCTAAACACCTCCACTGAAAGTCTGAAAGCTTTAGATAAGAAATGCTTGATGGATCTTGAATTTTCTCTTTACTTTCTAACAACATTTATACTTCACCACTTCACAGGACCACAACAATTTCCGCCACTCATAGCTCCACCAACTTCAGTAATCCGGGATACAACATTTGCACCAGCACCCTCACCCCAGTCCGATGGCTCTGGAACAGGAACACCCCAGTCTACGGTGCCTTCAACGACGTCCGGTTCACTTCCAGGTTTAGCCCCCATGGGTGGTCCTTCGGGGAGTTCTTCTGCTGCTTCTTCCCTGGTTAAGCCATTGACCAATTTCCCAAGTGCAGTTTTGTTACTCTTGTGCGTCAAGTTCATGATGGCCATCTTATGATAGTTATGGTTTTGTGTTCTGCACTATTGCTTCAGCATTTGAACAGTCCAGACTTGTCTTTAGTATTTTGGCCTTTCTATTTATTCGTAGTGTTAAAACTAATTTTGTGGATTTGGCAAACCATGGGGCTTTGGTTTTCCAACGGGTTTTGTTTAGCTCAGCTGCCTGATTATGCACTGTGAGGTATCTGCGGTCGCCATCTCTGTAATCTATTCTTCTTGTTGTCATCATCCGGGGTTTAAGATATTGCCTGTGCAGAGTTTGTTAATGATGTAACAACTCTGATGAATCATGATCAAAATATCACTGTTTGCTTCTATCACATGGATTTTCAAGCATCTAATGCATGAGTAACTTTCACTATCACTACTGAAAACTCAATACTATACATGATTGCATTCTCTTGCAAATTGCAACATATTGAAGAAACCAGCAAGCCTATTCATCTTTCTCCACAGACATTCCGGACCATAGTCAGTCCTCCACCTACAATACAATCCTTCCGACCAGCCAGTCACCACCACCATCAACCGTTTAGATGTTTATTTTTTAGTTTTATTTTGGTGAACAATCAACCCTCTGCACTTTAACAATGGAGGTTGTCAACTAACTTCAAAATTGGTAGTTTTTCGATTTTGGAATCGGTGATCAGACCATTAAGTTTGTTTGACTGACCAACCAGATAATTTTGCAATTACAAGATGAAGGGGAATGTGAAATTTAAGCTTTAACTTTTAACTCAAGACACTCTAGATTTTTTAAAATTTGATTGATAGGTTAGAGATGTCAGTGTTGTCATTTGCTTAAAATTCTTTTTTGGCAAAATCATCTTGACACTTTTTTTTTATTATCTAGACAGTGTTAGGGTAGTTCAAAAGCTTACTAGGCTTAAAATGATAATCTCTCGGTAGATCATGTAAAACGTTTTGAGAGCATAAAACAAGAATCATTAAGTCACTTGTAATGGTTAAATCATGGTAATACCTTAGTACGAGAATAAAGAAAATGTATGATGTTTAAATATAACTGGGAAATAAAAACAATTCCCAAAAAAGACATATAGTAGAGGGGCAAATTCCGAAATTGTCCTCTGTTGTAATCTTCCAATTCGCCTATATTATTTATTTATTTTTATTTAATTCTATTTCTCTTCTTATAAATACAGAAGAGGTCCATTGATTGGTAAGAGTAGTGTCAGTAATCTCAAGCACACAAAATTAACAAACGGCGCGCTCCCCTTCGCCGGCAACCAACTTTCCGGCACCGTTAGACACCACTGATCACTGTTCTGACGGGCCTCATCCCCAGCAATGGCTTCCGTCCCTTCAAAGCTCTACGCCGGTCTCTCTCTCTCTCTCTCTCTCAAATTTCAGTCTCTCTCTCCCACTCTTCCATATTTTGTTAACTGAGCTTCCGATTTCCATTGTTGCAGATGACGTCAGCCTTCTGATGGTCTTGCTAGACACCAACCCGTTCTTCTGGAGCTCATCGTCTCTCCCATTCTCCAAGTATCTCTCCCATGTAATCTCCACCCTTCCTTTCCCTAAACCCTAACACTCTCTTTGATCTAAAATTTGATTAGGAACTCAATAGTGTCTTTCGATTCCTAATTGTACAGGTGCTTACATTTTTGAACTCGATTTTGCTGCTCAATCAACTCAACCAAGTAGTGGTGATTGCTACCGGGTACAGTTCATGTAGCTACATCTACGATTCGGCTTCGGCTCCTGGCCAGGGCTCTGATCAAGGAAGAATGCCGGCGCTTTGCTCTCACTTGCTGAAGAAGCTGGAGGAGTTTGTGGCCAAAGATGAGCAGCTGCTCAAGGAAGGCTCAGCTGAAGGGATTCCTTCTTCGCTGTTGTCGGGGTCGCTGTCAATGGCTCTATGCTGTATCCTTTCTATCAATGCTTGTTTGTTGCATTATTATTTTACAAGTAGAGTTCTGTGTTAGATATACTGGAATTATTTTGTCGGAACATCTAGTTGCTAGTCGCGTCTGTTTAAAGTTTCCTTAACTATGTTTGATTTGTAGATATACAGAAGGTTTTTCGATCAGGACCACAGCATCCTCACCCCAGGGTAAGTACCATTGTAGTTTGTTTGTGAACTTGTCTGGCTGATCAATGGTTCATGATTTGATGATTCACAAATGTCGTAATAGAGCTATGTAAAACTATTGATTTGATGTCTATCTATGGGATGATGCCGTGTACATTGTTGCTCAGTTGTTTTTTCTCTGAAGAAATTATTATCTGGTCCCAAACATAGTTCTTGCGATGCAAAGAACCATGTTTAATGGGGGATTGGTTGGTGGGAATATTTCTTCAATGTCAGCAAGACAGTGACATTGAAATTTAAAATATGAACATTAACAATCAGTCATAATCAACGCACACAGAAGTTGTCTTTTTGATAATGAGTCACGAATTATATGCAAATAAGGTCTATGGAAGCATGTATTTGTCACAGGTATTAGAACTGCCTGGTGACACTATTTTTTGCTGTTGCCTAAAATATGTTCTCTTTCATATCTGTGGTGATTGCTAGGTGTGGATAGTTGTGAGTTGTGACATTTAGCTTTGCAAAATAGATGTATGTGGCATTGCTTTTGTATGTCAATTTACATCCTTTCATGAATTCTTTACCTTATAAGTTGTCTTACTAACATATGGGAGACAGATTTTATGCTTGCAGGGATCGTCAGATGGACCTGAGCAGTATGTTCTTTCCAATCTCTTGCATTGCTCATTTTCATTTCCACCAAAACTCTTACCTGGGAGGTTGTTTTTAATGCCCCTTTCAGATATGTTGCAATCATGAATGCAATATTTTCTGCACAGCGTTCCATGGTATGTTTTTGATCCCTTTCTTGTTTTTTGAAAGCATATAGTTTTCTATGTGTTTTTTTTTGGTACATTAAATTTGAATGCATGCTCTTACTCTTTCTCATCTTTTATTAATCCCTATTTAAAATTTTTATTAGGTTGCAAATGGCTGTTTGTTAATTTGGAGTTCATTTTCTAAGAATTTAGTTGGTTCTTTTGATCATATGATTCAGAGTTTTTTAAAGGGACTTCCNGTTTTCCTGATATATATATATATATATATATATACACACACAGCGNGNGTGTGAGTAGGACGGTCCGCCACTCAGACTTAAAGTTAGCGGCCGTCTNTCGTCTCNCCGCGCGCGNGNGGNGAGACGNGNNNCTAGTACGAGTGCGCGCGCTCTCATCTCTCTGTGTATATATATATATATATATATATATGTATAATATATACATATTTTGACAAGGTCTACCCTTTTTAGTATTTTACAATTGCCTTGGCTTTGACAGTCCATTCTTATGAATTTTCTGAATATAAAGATGGTCATAATTGTCTGACCTTCCATCCCATGTACCCCCTTCTTTCCCTCTCTACCTCCCTCTGTGTTATCATAGGTGCCTCACTTTGACAAAATGAAAATGTTTGTTTTCTTTCTAACTTTTTCAGAAATCTAAACTTAGCCCTAAAGTGTAATATGTTAATTGTCTATATCTAACAAGTTTCTTCATTACTAGCAACCTTTGAGTCTTGAATTTTCGGCTTAGAGCAGTCTAATGTATCTGTCATTTGCTTCGTTTGCAGGTTCCTATAGACTCTTGCTATATGGGCTCTAATAATTCTGCCTTCCTACAGCAGGTAGATAGGGTTGTATCTGTGTTAGATATTTGTTGCAGATATTGATATATAATTATGTCTATTCTTCTGCCGATTTTTCTGAATGCTTCTGATTGATGAGTAACAGGCTTCATACATTACTGGTGGTGTATATCTGAAGCCCCAACAGCCAGATGGACTGCTTCAATATCTTACGGTAAGTTAAGAACTTAAAAAGCCATTGCATTAGTTACTGCCCCCTCCTTTCTTTCCTTTCCCCCCCTGCCCAATCTCTGTTTCTCTGTTACTACCCTCTTTTCTTGTCACTATTTTCAGTTTATATCCGGTCTTTTATTCCTTTTGGTTTTAACTATTTAGAATAATGTATTTTTTTCATATGCAGACAGTTTTTGCCACTGATTTGCATTCCCGAGCATTTTTACAGCTCCCCAAGTCCGCTGGAGTGGATTTTCGTGCTTCGTAAGTAAACTACTTATTTGCATCCATTCTACTGTTTTAATATTGTTATTTATTAGAAAAATGGGGTTTTGCAATTTGCACTGCTTGTGTTATTGACTTATTGTATAACAAGGATTCTCCTTGTGGTGACTACTCTTTTATGACATATCAGGAAAATAAGTTCGAATTATGACATTCTATTGAAATTTGACTTCTGGTCCTACTCAGAAGTCATAATTTACAGAAGTTGCAAACAGCTAGTATCATTAATAACAATTAACATATGCTATAGGAGCAAAGAAGGCATAATGTCCCCAAAACTGTCTTATAATGGTAGGACTTCACAGGTGCTTCAGTAATGTTCTACAGGAAACTGTCAAATGAAATTTCCTTTTTTGATATGGTGTATTAGTTTGGTGTACCTATTGGTTAGTTAAGACGTAGGTACATGTACCAAGAATGGCTACAACATGAAAGAGTCATTTCGTTATACATACCCTGTGTGTTGCCTCATCTGATAATTGCATGCATTTTGCAGGTGTTTTTGCCATAAAAAAACAATAGACACAGGCTACATTTGTTCTGTGTGCTTGTCCATATTTTGCAAGCATCACAAGAAATGTTCAACTTGTGGGTAAGTTACTTTCTCAATATGTACAATAAGTATGGGAGTTGATTAGTTAAACTGATTTTCCTCTGGTATGCTTAGTATCTGGCTATCTGGTTTTCTCTGAGGCTGGTAATGACTTGTGATTGGCCAAACACTACATAAGAGACTGATCGTTATTACTTAATGTTCATTTAATCGTTTTTAGTTTTAAGCAAGTGGCTACATAATGACACTCGATAGCATGTAACAAACTGTTTGTCTTTTATAGTCAGCAAAGTCATTAGTTTATTGTTTGGAAGTAAGATTGATTGAATCTGGCGATGCAGAGATGCTGTTCGTTTTCTCTTGATTGTGTTTGTGGCTGCGTGTATCTTGCAGGTCAGTATTTGGTCAAGCCCAGTCAGAAGTTCCCTCAACAACCAACAAAAAAAGAAAGTCTTCAGAACCGCTCCTGGTATCTTAATTGAATTTTGTTTTGGTGATCTCTTGATGAAATATCGCAAGTCTATTACTACATCGTCTTTGTTCACATTTGCTGGCAGTGAGATTTTCTGAGAGCTAGCGCAAAATCCTTTTTGATCACGTTTACCGGCAGTGTTATGATATTTATGAGCACAGAGCCTCAGTGGAGCTTTTCTGTGTGGAGGCAAAGCGGATCCAGCCATCAAAGTGAGGGATAGACCTATTAATTGATTTATTGTACCTGGTACTATATTAAGAGGAATTACAGAGAATGTATACACAATTAGCAGATTTGTTGTGATTCAAAATATTATCTGATCTTTATTTCTTACTGGTTTGCAATTTTGCATTGTAGCGATTGCAATTCATCACTCAAATAGTTCAACACTCTTTTAGGATAATCCAAACATATTGGCACTGTATCAACATATGAGTAGAATCAATCAACATTTCAATACCATAAACCAGTCATGTTGCAAATAGAATAGCAAGCTATATTTACAATAATTTACATCAGATGGGAATTCTTATAACCAAAGTGCCTAGATAAAATATTGTACAATTCAGTTGCAAGGTAGCCCCTCACATTGCCCTCATGAGCACTTTGGTTGTTGTATGCACCCCCATCGCAGCAAGCTTTATAACAGCACGGGTCCTATACAACCTGCAATGAAAATTGTTGTGATGTTATATTCATGAGTGGGGGAGAAAAACCGCTATAGTAACTGAGATACGTATAGTAGAAAACGAGATGCAATTTGTTTTGAAGATGATTATCTGAGCAAATGTAAATGTTCTCTTCCTAACCATTATGCTCAAGGAATGTAAATACTAACATTAACAATTAAGAATGTAGGCAAGAAAAGCTCACCCTGCTAGAGCAAGTCCCCAGGTGGACAGGGCATAAAACAGCTTCCCAGCATGCCAAATTCCCAAAACCTTCTCCAATTTGTTTACACCACCCATTGCTTTTGCTACAACTGCGCAAATTATATTCACAAGGATGAGTTATTAAGCCCACTCCCTTCTGTCAACATAATCATAGAGGAAGACACCACATTTTCATACTCCTTGACAGGAACATAAATGGCAGAGATCTCAGACAGTAGTACCAAAGATATCAAATTCCTAGTAGGAAAGATAAATTCCATTTACTCGATCATACATCTTCCAAGAATAAGATCTGACACAAATGTTGGCATGACACAGGGTTCCACATCTATGAAAGGTATATGACAACCAACACAGATGTTGTCGAGCATGTATAAACAAGTCTATCCCATGTTGGAACAACAACTTGCTATTTTGGGTTTAAATCTCAACAAATTGCAACTACAGAGCCAGTAATCCAGAAAGAACATCAAGAAACTTACTTTTCTGCAACTCCTCCGGTGTCAAATTCTGCAATACCAATGCACAAAAATCAGATGACATAAAAACAAACAATCTAGACAGCAAGCAAAGAGCTTAAACTGGACACATACCGCAGCTTTCGGATTCGCCATAATACACTTAGCCATAAAATCAGCAACCCCATCCACCACATGCTCCTCACTAACAACCACATAGCTATCATTGTCGATTCCACTCCTCTCCTCAACTTTCCCCGGAATCATATCTTCCGTCACCCACACCCACCAACTTGGCTCGTTCTGGTCAACATTGATCAGAATCTCAGCTTCCTCCAAATCACTCCCTAACAGATTTTAAAAACAAGTCACAATGCAAGCTATGCAAACAACCATGCCTTCTTAGGGTTTAGGGAATACGAAAAATCGAGATAGCATTCTATACAAACCTGTGGCAACCTTGAAAGGAAAGTGATTGCAATCCACAGATTTCTGCTGAAGCGCTTTAATTCTCTTTAAGTAACTTTCAGAATTCACCGCAGTTACAAGGCGCGCATACAACTACACCGCCACAGTTGAACAGTTAAAATTCCATCGACACAATTCGATATTTAGGTTACTGAGAATCAAATCGGAAATTGCTTACGTCAGGAGGGCAATCGTTCAGCAAAGAAGGCGATTCCGTTAGGTTTTCGAGCAGCTTCAGATTCTGCTCTAGCGACTTCCTCAACCGCCGATTCTCAGCTCGCAGCGCGTCTAGTTGCTCGTCGGAAATCGCGCCGGCTTTGGGCTCTTCGTCGTGGTGGTGGTGCTCGTGTTCGTGGTGAAAGTGTTCGACGCACTCCATGGCCTTCCACGCCACGTCAGCAACCTCGATCACCGTCTTGGCCACCTCTATAGCTCCGTGTCCTCCCATCTCCGCCGTCTCTCTGAAATTTGGGATACGACCTCCTCCTTCTTCTCTCTCCTTGCCTTATCGATGAGGTCTCTTCTCTGGAGGGCAATATCGCGATTTACTCCACCTTCGCTGTTTTTATTACCTTCCTGTCAAACGACGTGTCGTAAGGAAGACGCTACCAAAACGCAGTCGGACCGTAAACGAAAACCCCTTTCTGTCAGTCTCCCCCTTCGTTTTTCAAAAAGCGCAGAAGACGAAGAAGCTTCAATCACTCGCTTAGAGAGAGAAAGAGAGGAATGGCGGATGTGGTGGAAGACAGCGAGGCTCCAATGAAGAAGGAGGAGGAGACGGGCGATATGGAGTCGAAGATTTTGGAAGCTATGAAGGCTCGAGTCCCACACTTCAAGGAACAATCGGAGTAAGTTTTGTACTGGAAATGTTAGGGTTTTTGTGTTTATGATTGACATAGAGAGCAGAAACCCTGGGATTCTGTACTCAAGTGTTTGAATTTGTTTGATTTTAGGGTTTAATTATGAGTAATACTTGGTTTTAGGGTTTTCTAAATGCTGTGAGGTTTAAAGAGAGTGCATTTGTACTTAGTTTAGGTTAATTCTGCATTTAGGCGAAATTAGAAGCACACAAAAATTTGAGCTGTATAGCATAATCCACCACTACTGCAGTCCAATTCCAATAGTCCAACTTTGAATCCTGACAAGCATTTTCCGGTATGGGTGATTATACGATTCTTCAGCAGTTCTTGCCTAAATACGAATGGTAAAGTGTAAAGACTGTGCCTTTCTTTATAGCATTTAAACTCAAACCCTCAGAACACCGACTGATTACCAGCTACCGAAATGGTTTCGAAAGGGAGCTCAAGAAGCTGTGTAGTTCCCTTGGAACATCAAAGTGAAGTGAAGTGCATGTGTACTTAGTTAAGGACATCCTATGGATTTAGTGTTTAATAGTAGGATTAATGATTTTGGTGGAATTGTATAGATGCTTTTAGAAATCGGAGCAACTATGTATGTTCAGTAAAATTGAAATGGATGCATGTAGATTAAATATTCTTTTTGAATTTTGGTTGTGGGATTGAACGTGCGAGGGCAGTTGATGAATTATTAATTTACTATTTTGTTAAAATGCAGTTCTTTGACCTTTGTGAATGTACGAAGAGTATTAGAGAAAGACTTGGGTTTAGAGCCATCTGCATTGGATGCGCACAAAGGATTTGTCAAGGAACATTTGTTAAAGGTATTCTTTTTCAAGATTTTTGCCTTAATTCATTACGCCCTTTTACTTAGCCATAGCATCCAATTCCCCTTTTCTTTTATTTCAAGCACACTAACAATTAGTTTAATTGTTCCCTGTTTTAATCCCAGTATTTCATCTGTATTAGTGTCAGTATAAAATGTTGCATGTATGAATATTCTCCTTAGTTTTTTTTTTAATTCTTTTTTTTTTCTAGGTAACATCATTTAAAAAAAAAACAACAGAAATTTAATAGTTGTCAGGGGGAGTGACCGGGAGAGAGTACCTGGGGTTCCAGGGATTTGGTTTAGAGGAAACAGGCATTATCTGTTACAAGGCCTCTGGGGTTCGCTTCAGAATTTCAACAATATGGAGGATTAAATAAATGAGAAATTTGGGGCCGACTTTCTGTCAAACTGTAAAAAATATCAACTATTACTAAGTCCAATCAAGTAAAAAAAATTTGCATAACAAGCTAACCTAGGAGACCAATAAAGCTGCTATCTCTAGAGTATCCTATAATTAGTCAACTATTAGCAAGTCCAATCAAGTAAAAAATTTTGCATAACAAGCTAACCTAGGAGACCAATAAAGTTGCATTTTAGAGGCAAGTGGTGCTTAACCAAGAGTGTGATGAAGTATCTTCAAATGCCATTGGCTGATTCTATCTGCCATAGCCAAATGTTCCTTACCTTACCTCACTATGTTATCATTTTGAGTTCTTTCTCTTTTCCTTTCTGATGGAGTTATGTTTTCCGTGTTCAAGCCTGTCTAACTTTTCCTTGTATTTATTCTATTGTAAATTCTAGTGCTTAGAAGGTGCTGGTGAGGACAATAACTCAAAGAGTTCTGGGCAGACTGATGAAAAAAGTCTGATTAAAGGTGAAGCAACAGGATCAACTGAAGGGCATCAGTCAAATAAAGATATGAAGGAAACTAGTTCAGCAGATGAGGAGAAAGTGGAAGATTCTCCTGCTTCAGAGCTTCTAACAGAGCATAAAACAGCCAAAGTGAAAGCTGAGGGATCTAAAAGCTCCAATAACAAGAAGGCTCCAACTGAGGCTATGATAAAATCAGCCCTTGGAAAGAGAGGTTCTTATATCAAAGCTAATATCGAGTATGTTGCTTCTTTTTCCAAACTGCTTATTATTTCTATGGCATTACTTTACTGATTCTTTATGTATGCTCCATCTCCTTCTGCTACTGCAATGACATCTGTACGATCACCACCACCACTCTCCCTCTCTCTCTCTCTCTCTCTACAGGAAGCTTACTATGGGTGAACTTCGTCGAGTTTTAGAGAAAGATCTTAAACTTGACACATACAGTCTTGATCCGTTTAAGAAGTTTATAAATCAGCAATTAGACGAGGTACAAAAACATTTTCTTGCCAGGAGTTGCTGTACATCTATCTACCATTTTTATCGCTGTCTTGATATATTTCTTTTGCAGGTTTTAGAATCTTGTGTAGATCCTGAACCTGTCAAAAATGTCAAGAAAAATGTAAAGAAACCTCAGAGAAAACCAACTCCTGAGGAGATAAGTGAAGAAAGCTCTGGTCCTGCAAATAGTGGAACTGATGAGGAAGAAGATGAAGTGAAACCTAGGAAAAAAAGTGTTACAAAAGGTAAGATGCAGAATTCTGATGGGCTGAAGAAACGGAAAAGCTTGGCAAAGGAGACCAACATCTCTGGAAAGAAGCGGATCAAGTCTCTTAAGGCAGATTCAGAGGAAAAAAGTGACGCAAAAGACAGTGAAAATGTGTCTGAAGATGAAGATTCTAAGTCATCTGCTGAAAAACCTGTGAAGGTCGTTACTTGGCATATTTCGGTTCATTAAAAATATGTTGGGTCGTTTTTATCTTATAAATCATACTTTTTATCAAAATGCAGAAGAAGGAAGTTTCAACACCTGCATATGGTAAACGGGTGGAGCATCTAAGATCAGTTATCAAAGCATGTGGAATGAGGTTTTTCTCCTTTTACTTGCTTCTTCAAAACTGCATCCTTTTCACTGTTTTCGTACTAATGTGTATTTTCTCTTATACAGCGTTCCCCCCTCAATTTACAAGAAAGTCAAGCAGGTGCCCGAGAACAAACGTGAAGCTCAACTGATAAAGGAGTTAGAGGACATACTTGGTCGAGAAGGGTTATCTTCCAGTCCCACTGAGAAAGGTGATATTCTTGAAATGTCGTCTTTAGTGGTTATCACTGAAATAGGGGCTGTAGGAGTATGATTTGGTATGGTCTAAACATACAAGATGGTATGAAATGCGATTCCAATAAATGAAGTGTGCAGTTACATGTATTCATCTTGGAACTTTTATAGGGTTTATTAACATGGGTGTTGTGGCTTGCTTATCCTTCAAGAAGTTAAGAAGGCTGAATAATCATTGGTTTGTCCTCATATATTGTGCATTCCAACATGAATCCCTGTATATGCCATCAGTATTTGTGGATAGGAATGACATTGATTAGGTTTGGTACAATATTACACATACAATAAAACCTATTACACGCTATTGAAATTTTGAAGGTCTTGTCTGCCATTGTTACTTGTTTGTGCTAGTAGACATTATGCTATATTAGACATTATGCTAGTAATGACACTCAACCTCCATGAATTTGATCAGAGATCTAAGGCTAGAGACTATGCTCTTATGACTTTTCATGGTGGGGTAGTGTCTCACCATCCATATAATGTCTGACGTGCGCATACTTGCAATTGCACATCTTTTTTCAGAAATCAAGGAAGTCAAAAAGAAAAAGGAGAAAGCTAAAGAGCTTGAAGGCATTGACATGAGCAATATTGTAACGAGTTCACGTAGAAGGTCCACGACTAGTTTTGTACCTCCTCCGAAGCCCAAAATACCTGTTGATAGTGATTCTGATGCTGGAGATACAGATGATGACAATGACAATGATGAGGAAGAGGATGAGGTTGAGGACGAGGATAATAGCAGTAGTGATGACAATCATAGTGATAAAGGTAAGTGTTTGTTCTAACATCATATCAGGTGCATCCTGTTATAAATGGTATCTTCATCTGTGATAATAGTAATTTTTGTAATCTATATGTTGTTTCTGCAGTGTATGTACAATTATTAGATTGGGACTTATCTTTTATTCAAAGCTGTAATGACTGGTTTGGAATTCCTATTTTGTGGTACCATTAAGAGTATACAGATACATTATAATGCTGTCAGTAGATTTTACTCTTTCAGTTGCATTCTATAGCTAACAGTAACACCATTGGAATCTTACGAAATATTTGCTTTATTTATGCAGATGATGGCGATGATGACAGTGATTAAATTATGCAAGGAGTAGATTTGCAGAATACTATTGGTGTACAATGTAGACCCAGTATAGCATTATTATGGTTGTGAGACCAAATAGCAGTGATGAAGTTTCACCGGCAAGTTTCAGTTATATTACCTGTAAACTACAGACAGGAAATTGCTGTCTTTGGTGGATAAGCCGTCAAGGACAATGCCCATTACTTTTGTAATATTATGTTTTTAGTAATCGGAAAGATTGATGTGACCTGAGTTGATGTGAAATGGAAGCCGTCTGATTTGTTACTATCTTGGGTTTCCTATAGAACCAGTGCCCCTTTCCTAGTTTTTACACTCTTGTTGTCTTTGCAATTCTAGCAGTGTTCAAGGCTGGAGAATGCAACAAGCAAATGAGCAGGTGGGCGTGTATGTTAAAGGAAGAGTTACCATGCACTTAAAAGTTCTATACACGGATTGAGCACACAATTCAGTTTACAATGTGCTAGCGAAAGAAGTACATGCATTACCAAAGTCGGGTAGTCTATACGAGAAGCTGACAAGGCAATGAGCCCCTGCAACATACAGTTGAATATGTTCATACATCTCATCCTGACTCTTTACTGTCATGAGTGTCATCAGACTAATGCGATGACTCTTGTTACATGCATAACAATCAAGAATGACATTAAGAATTTCGCAGTGCCATCATAAGAAATCGAGATGCTACACAACCACATATAGTGTTTTCTCCAAGACAAGTACATGACCAATTGCTCTGTTGGATGATGGCCTGTAATAATCATTGTTCCTATTTGTTCCCGGGTCATAAAGCAGTGAGCTCCATATCCCTTTCTGAAATGATGCGCCTCACTTCGTTTGCAAGATCCAATACATGTTTGTCTTTGTATCCTGTGGCAAAGAAAACATCAGAGGAAGATAATCAGTTTTTAATTTTTAATGTAGGATACATTACTAATATAGATTCATGGAGCACCAAATTAACATTACCAATTTGAAGAAGGGCCTCTTCGAGTTTAAAGAGGTACTCTCTATTAGGTCCTGAGGGGCCTTTTGCCTCAACAATCTGTCTGCAGAACAGAAAAACTACAGTTAAGGAAACACCGAATTCCAGGAAAGATAGAATTATAGACAATGCAAGAGTTTAGCATATGATTGGCAACTGATTAAAGACTTGGCCTATGGATTACTTGACTAATCAATCAGTGACCCAAATAAGATTGATGTATTGGATCATCAATCAACAAGCAAATTTCAAATAAATATCCATCATAATATCACGTCTCAATTTCTAATTGTAAACTAGATTGTGCTTCTTCATAATTTTAGGTTGCTAAAGGATTAATCAACCAAATAACAGCTTGGTAGATGAAAACTACTTACTTGGCAATATCTTCAATTGATGCAGGACCCAAGTAGTTCACATTACGCTTTTTGTCTGGAGAGGCAATGTATCTAAATAGTAAGAGAGTCAGTTCCTTATGATTTGAATAAAGCAAATCAACATGTTTAAGTTCTTGGTGACTTCAGTACTTACACCATTACTCCTGAAAGAGCTGGAGTCGTAGCCGTTGGCTCCTGGAAGAATTTTCAATAACTAACTTACTTTAATGGTAAAAAAGCTAACATGCACTGTGATCATAAGGGGTTCTTGAGTATTAGACTTACAGTAAAGAAATCAAGATAAGCCTTCTTGTCATACTGCTTCTCCCTCACTTCTAAGTGCTGAGTAATCATGTCACAGAAATGAGGCGACCATAGTTGTGAGTGACAGAATGAAAAAGTGCGCATCGGAAATCAGCAATATCAAAGACCCACAAGAAGAAATAGCAAAACGACAAGTAACAAGCACAAAATGATCTTTCATTGCAACGTTTCTAGTAATCACAGTCACCAGAAGGATTTGGACCATCTGAAGTTATCAAGCTTCAAGTAACAGAGATAATTTTGACACAGCTTTGATATATATATTGTCATCTTAATTGTAAGGTTGCCATAGATGTCAACTGATATTTGACTCCGTATGTACTGATTTCAGGTGTAAGTAGGTTTTGTTAAACTTGGTTACCTATAGGTGTTGCATAAAGCATTCAAACCTTGAAGAATTTTAGTATAGCAAATGCAGGCACGCAAGCGCAGTATCACAAAAAACATGAATACAACAGAAAGATAGCAGCTTTATAGCTAGAAAACATTAACTAGATTACAATGAAGAATAAGTTTAAGATACAAGAGTCTTACCTCTAAAGCAATTTCCTGATCTTCCTTCTTGCTGATCTTGTAGGCAGCTCCCCACTAAACATACAAAGTAAAAACAGCCATTAAAGATGTATCCTGGTCTCATTTGCTAATAACTTGAAATCCACAATGAAATCATTACACCACCATTAGAAACTAGAAACTAAATGTAACATACACCCACTGATTAAAAGTGGTCAGCTTTCCAGCCTTTCCTGGTACATTAAAGAAACAGCATTACATTTTCCCATCAAAATAATCAATGACACAGAACAAATGTGAGACATGAGAAACAAGCACTAAGATTTATACGATAAGACATGTATTTGAGTAATCCAAAACACCTAACTGAATCTGTAAATGGCGCGCATTGAAACAACTTACACAGACTTCACCCTCTGCAGGTTCCAATGTGACTGTTCTTCCTGGAAACTCGGGTGTCCCTCTATGGTCAGTACTGCCTAATCAGAAGGAACCCAAATCAGCAAACACGAATATATTGAAAAATTCATTAGCTAAATACACAGAGAGGAAGAGAGAGATAGAGAGACCTTGGTAGAAGACACGGCGATAGTCTTTGATGAAACCAACGACGCGTTCATCGAAGTTAAACCCGGCCTTCCATATCAGAGAGCCATAACCAAATACCCACATCACCATTTTGAGCTTTGATGCTTTTCCGATCAGAAATCTTACAGCTTTTTTCAGTTGAGATTCTCTGTCGGAAAGCTGAGGGATAATGATGACAAAGAAAGAGTGGTTGGTCCAAACAATGTGTATGTTTGTCACTTTGTCTTGTTTTTTTTTTTTTTTTTTTTTTTTT
>NC_020492.1:18639785-18705039 GCF_000184155.1 Fragaria vesca subsp. vesca | reverse complement strand
TTTTTNTTTTCTTTTTTTCTTTTGGATCACGTATAATATTTGATTTTCTTTACCATTTTTAGAGAATGTTAACCTTGTCCTGGTGATTCTAGTTTCATTTTTTTCACTCAACAAATTAAAGAAAAAAGGCAACTAAAAGAATATGAACGTAGCCAAATGTAGTATTACATATATTTCCCACATTCCCAAGATATGGTCAAAAAGTACACATATATTAATCTGCATCTCCTTGTGATGAGATGGTTGATAGGAAATAACCCACCTTTGTAACAACGTACAACGTACAGAAGGTGTTCAAACCCAAGTTCCATTACATTGCCTTATGTAATATACCCTAAAAAACAAAAATACAATCTCACACAATGGTGATTTTGAAAATTGTACTAAAACCTCAGTTCGAATCATGGACAGAATTCTCATGATTCTTGTGGGTTAATTGGAATTTTGACAACATTCTCCTTAAGTCCAGCAGCATCATTCTTGCTATCAACAGTTGTTGATGATATTGTAGCAACATTAGTGATTGGCAATTCATGATCAATAGTTTTCACATCTTTCATGGAGGCCGAACGTTCTTTACTTTTACCCCACACAACAGCATAGAGGCCAATGACTATGAGCATGGTCCCAATTACACTGAAAGATGACACCAAAAATGCACCATTAAGTCATAGAAATTGCACATGAAGTTAGCTGGTGAAAAACTCTGTTAGAAATGTGGTCTTTCATGTGGTTTGTTAATTTGGTGCAATACATAACATGCATATTAATGTATACCTTCCCAGGCGGACTTGCTCAGATAAAATGATAGCGGCTAGAGCGGCAGTGATGATCATGGCCAGTGGACTGAAAGCTGTGACGAACACAGGGCCTTGTTCCTTCATCACAATCCCTTGCACGTAAAATGCAATTCCAGAGCAAACTATCCCCTAATCACAATCAAAGAGAGTCATCGTGTCAAACACTTATTTTACCATGTTAATCTCATCAGAATTAGTTTGTATAAAATGGTAACTCACAGAGTAAGCTGCAGCAAGGAGCCTAGAATCCCAGCCTATAACCCAAACACTCATGTTGTGTTCGATTACCAGTGTAGCTACGGCACCTTCCAAAGCACCCATAAAGCAGATCAAGGCAGTGAGAGAGAGCTCTGCTGGGTATACCTTCAAAGTAAAGGACTGAAACGCAAAGTATAGAATTAAGCAATTGATTAGCTGACCATAACAAACACAGTAAAAAAAATACAAAAACAAAAAACTGTGTATACAGTAAAACCCTAGCTAGCAACGAGCTGGGTGTAACTTACTTGGAGAATGAAGAAACCGGACCAACCACAGCAACGAGCTAGGAGCATGACAGTGCCGAGAACCCAGTGCTTGTCGGTGGCGGTGGCAGAGGTTGCATGGTGGCTAGCTTGTGCACTAATGAATTCAACGATCGGGCCTTTGTAAAAGGTCATGAGCATGGCTCCGCTCACGGTGATTACAGTTCCGATCACCTTTGCGACGCTAGGGATCTTCTTGAAATTGACTTTCTCCAACCTATGGATCACATGATGATCGATGAATAAATACACCAACTATATATATTAGTATGGTGAAAAAACAACTATGAGTTGTTTATCAACTTTTATTTACCTGAAAATAAGTGCGAAAATGAAGGTAATAGCAGGGAGGATATTGGCAGTGGCAGAAGCAAATGTTGCCGATGTGTATGTCATTCCCACGAAGTATAAGTTCTGAGCTAGCACAGGCCTGCATGCAATAGCATATATATAGTCAAATTAATGCCATGCAGATCAAACAAAAGGATGATCAGCTGTTGTTAATTTATACAGAAACTTACTCGAGAAAACCAAGCACCATTATTCTCAGGAAGATTGGGAGAGTCAGTTTTGGTCTTACTTTCCTGAAAAACAAAACGATAATATTAGCTCATGTGTGTATGATGTGTTTGGAACTGATACTTAACAAATGAATATTGACCTAGTACAAAGAGAAAGACGAAGCCAAACCTTTCGAGAACAAGTGCGAAGGGTGCGATCACAGCAAAGGCAATGAAATGCCTATAGGTAGCCAGGACAAAGTGGTTCATGCCACGCTTTAAGCCAACCATGCTGATAATGTACATCCCTGCATATCCGAATTGCAGGGACACCATGGCCAAGTAAGGCTTTATTTTGTTGAGAAACATACTAACTCTTTCATTTGAACCTTTGTCTGCCATCTTAAATCCTCTCTATGTGATCAAAGCAACCTCTGTTGGCTTATACCTAGCTAGCTAGCTCACAATGTTTGTTACTCCCAAACAAGTTGCTACTGCTCGGTTTATGCTTGCCTCCTCTAAATCGAGAGAGGGCCTTCTTATAGACCCAAAAAGCAGAAGAAGAAAAAATTAATTAAGAGAAGGCGATGACATTAGTTAGCTGTTTCTACTTTTTGCATATGAAGGCACTACTCATCTTGCATTATCTTATCCATTAACAACATTAAACAAAACTGTCCCAAGAAATTACAGTAGATTATAACGTGGATTCTTACGAAATAAGGCCTCTGGCTTTTCATTGAGGGCCTACCTGCCAATGAGCTCGCAATTATTTGGATCCTCAACTGGAAAAGGTTGCCTACGTTATCAATTTGGGAATCACTTCCTCGCTCCATGGGAGGTTGGAGTTAAGATTTACCATGATTAGCTAGCTTGAATCAATCGGGGTTAGATATTGTAATGGGTTGTTTCTATATGTCGTCTCTACTTTTAGTACAAATGTCAATTTACGATTAATGTAGATCAAATCAATTATGTTAATGAACCAATATTATTACTGCGAAGATGTGGGTTTAAATCGCTTTATTCATAATGATATCACTATTTTATGTATCTAATTATTAAGACTAATTTTATGTTTGATTTTACAACTTGGAGACCATTGCCAACATTCAGAATGTGACTCGTGATCGAGTTCATGAGTATTGGCATACAAATGGATTTGTCCTTGCTTTCCTTTGTTTCTTGAGAATAATAAGTGGGGAATTGATTGACCCATCAAATGAAATATAGAATAAGTGCTCTTTTGCCGAGATGATGTATGCGGAGGCTTATATATGTGGGTGGTGTTTATATGGATATGGGTGCTAGTAAGAGTGGCCACCACTGGAAAGACATGGCCAAGAGGGGATCACTGTTTAATTTTTATTGGGAGTTAACATTTATAGGTAAGCAATGTGAATGTAACTTGGTATTGTTAGTGGAGGACTGACTATACATATATGATGCCCATAGATTAAACAATTATCTAACAGAGATCTAGATTACATCTCTAATATCTTCTTATGTAAGGAAGGTTAAGCACTTTTGGTTCTCTAGCTTAGGAAAATATAGCTAGTCTTATGTTCATGAAGATTATATCCTATCTAATGTCTTCCATCATTGAAAACGCAAAGTTAGCTTATTCCCTTACTGGGCCAATAGTGTTGTGTGCGCGTGTGCGCTGCCTAGCTATATATTAGCTATATATTCATAATTTGATCGACGACAAGTATACAGGAGGAGCCCTTTGAATGTCTTTCTAAAATGGATGATAGGACATGTCGAGTATAGTCTTGCTGTTATACAAATAGCTTTACCATCATGATAATAACCCATTAATATATCTCACATCAGTCGGTATGTTCAGTTTAGTGCGATGCCTTATTGTGATAGTTAGAAATATGTCTTCTAATCATGTTATATTTGATCTTTTCTTAAAAACTAAAAATGTGATTCTTGGTTTAAGCTCTTGTCAGCGAGTTATAATCAGGAAAAAACTCACATGAATTGGTATCTTTACGTATTTCTAACAACTCCATACAAAGCTTATTTACTATGTCAAGAAACTTCACAAAACAAGTAAATTCGAAAGGTTCAGCATCATATCCCTACCCGTTGCGACCTAAAATACCCGAGTAGTTTCTAGTAGTGGTCACGTATATTCATCCTTTTACGTACTATTATGGGTGGGTGGGTGGGTGGGTATGCGAGTGTGCAGTTTATCGAAACAGGAAACTAGATCTCATGTTGAAGCAATTATGATAAACTCGTGGATGACATGTTATGGTTAATGCAGGACTACTATTGATCACTACCATGGAAGAGACTAAGCAGGGGGGTAGAAACAAAGACCGAACAAAAATAACAAATGGGGACAGTTGGGTGCTTTCGTACTTGGATCCCAATTAACAAGAACTCAGGTTGGTGCGATCTTACCTCACAGAAATGGAATAAATATGAGGCCCTCGATCAACTACTCAAGTAATATAAAAATCGTACGGACAGATATAATGATCACAGACATACATGGAAGCTGACTAGCTTAGTTAAGCTAGGTCATCAGGCTGCTGCTGCTGCAGAAGTCTTCGAGTGTACGTATCAGTACTTTTCTGGGTTCTGAAACAAATCGTACGGAACACGTAACACCTGATGCAGTGAGTCGCCAGATCTGCGGAAAAGTAGAGGGAATCAGTGATGGAGAAGCTGCCGCGTTGCGGTAGTGCCGGCTGAGGTCGGCGGCGTTCCCGTGGTTTGATAAGCACGGAATCGATCGCTCTCGTAAACCCTAATAATATACAAGTTAATGATGCTTAGTTTATTACTCGAGGGATTTGATTGATTATGTGAATCTTTGATTAGAGAAATGAACTAATTAATCTCTCTTTGTCTACGCGGCGCAACATAAGGATGGCCCTTTCTTTTCTAATTTCTACTACCTACTACTGTTTGGGAAAGTTGTTGCTCTGCTTCTCATGAGTGCAGAAGTGAAAGCTTGAAAGGAATGGATGGATCATGGAACCAAGTGTTTGCTTAGGTGAGCGCCTCCTTTGTCTTCTTCCTCAATATATATGATCATCACCTTCAAATATCATATCCAGATACATAAAAAGTCATTCGATGAAAGATTTGTGGGTAAATTTGTTAGATAATGAACATTGTGATCGAATATTCGAAGATATGGGTGATTAAAATTAGGTAAACCAAAGAAAGTGGACCAGCTCAAGTTGAGGTGTACGTGATGGTAATTTAAGTGCTTATTATTTCTCTAATACTTAAGTTCGTTCATGAGTTGTTTGATATGTCATTATATGTTAAGCACGTATACTTACAAATAGTCGAAACAAAATTTAGACAGAAGCACAGAAGGTGTTCAAAGTACCACAAGGAGATCCTGTCAGCAGATTCATATTTCTATTGCTGAAGTACCAAGCTAGCTAGCTCGCTTGCTCGCTCTAATCTTCATCACAAATTCACAATGAAAATTAACAGTTTGAGATTCAGCTGTCAAACTTTGAAAGCTGATATATGCCAAACTAAACCTTAGTACTGTAACTATACTGTTCTAGCTAGATTGTATATGCTGCATCATTATGATGACGTGCTTTGCTTGATTAATCATGTATTATTTCGACCACATAATTAGTGACTGCAGTACTGATAATATTAGTATATTTCTGTTGTAAACTAATTAGGTTAATTAATTATATCCAGTTTGTGATCGATTGTTCAGAGCTGAGTTATCCACTAGCGTCTAGCAGATTTCATGTTTGGGCTGGGCTCTTAGACGTTGATGAGATACGTGATCATGCCTATTAGTTTACCAACAAATTATAACTAGACAAAGTTACAAAAACTAATTGATTTCTCCAATAAGTGGATGCTTTCAGTTAGGTTACCAGCCATCCGTGGGAAATGATCTAATTTCTTCATATAATACGAAAAAGGCGAAATAATACACCCCAATTCTTCCACTAATATATATGAAATGCAAAGCGAAAGATACCTACTCTCTTTCCCTTATAATACTTGGATATGGATACTGCATGTGAGAAAAGTTGAGAAGATCACAGAACTGGAACTGAAGAAGAAGATCGATGATCGATCTTTCTACTGTAGATAAAAAGGAGCCAGCTGCAAGCCAGACAAGGAAGACAAATTTGTGGCACAATATCCACATTCACGTTATGTTCCCATCAACTTTGCAACTGGTGCTCTCGCATACGAGCATATATATGTTTAATTCGCTTCAATGTTATTCATGACCATACATATTCTATATCTTATATCAATCTCGTTTAATTAATTGAAATCGAAAATAAATATGAATAAAAAACAAAGTGACATGTGAGAAGAAATGAATTGGTATCGATTCTGGATGGTTAATTCCTAAACCAATTTCCTTCCTTCTTAATCAAAAATTCCTGATTATTCATGAAGCGATTCCTAAAAAAGAATAGACAAATTCTGATTCATTCACGTGTTAGTATACACATGAATACTTTTATCTATAATCATTATGATTCCTTTATATGTTAATAAATGCTAAATTTGATTATCCCGTAATCAATCCTCTACTGCAAGCAATTAGTAAATGTGCCCTTAAGTTATTGTCAAACTGTTAATGTTAAGGGAAGTGAAATCCACACTTCTTAAATTGTAATCCACACTCCCACTTTCCATTACTAAAATTTTGTCTTTAGTGACTAAAATTGTGTCCTTAATTTTTGTCTTCTTATGTAAATGATGACTAAAAATAGAAAGTGGGAGTGTGGATTACAATTTGGAGGGAGTGTGGATTTCACATCCTAGTTTAATTGTCAAAATATATTTATAACTTTTGTGGTACGTACCGATATGTTAGAATAGTTTGAGACATTCTTAACATTATTGATATAGTATTAGTAGCAGTAGAATATCAAGACATCCAGTAGAATTGTATGGAAGCTCTTCCACTCTTCTGCTACTAGCTAAATTGGTTAGAATATTTAGGCTCATTTTCATTGTTGAGTCATGATCACGATCTAATTAAATAGGTTAATTAACTGAAGTGGGTAATGTTATTGTAGTGAACAGATTAGTTACACTTACACATGCATCCATATGTTTTAGTGGTCATACGACGGAACTAATAACTTCACTTTAATTTCATTAATTACTAAGACCAATATGAGACGTAATTAAGATCAAATCTTTGCGTGTACGAACCTTTAATTAATCTGTTGCACTTAATATAAACATGTTAATTAGTTGCGATAGCTATATGATCAACGTAATTATTAGCAGCTCATAATACAGTTCATCCGAGTTAACAATTAAGTTCTTTAGTTAATTAGAACGTTTTTGTTTTGTTTTGAAAGTTAGTTAATTAGAACGTTGATGTACGTAGCAGAGCTGAACGAGTCTTCGCTGGGCCTAATAACAAAGTTAATTAAGTACCTAGGAAGGCTGCGTATCTGGCCCATTATCTACCAATTCTTTAATTAGCCCAGTCTTGATAATTATTTTAGGCATATTAACAAGATTTTTTTTCTTTTTTCTTTTATGGACCGAAGCTTGATAATAAGATTGAAATGCATAAATGATAAACGATGTCATTCATTCAAATTGATACTTTACCAATTCCTCATTTACAAGTACATTTTTTCCGTTACAGTTTTACTATTATCATTCGTTTGAATGATACAATAACTTATGCTTACTCAAATCATACAGGAAATTTATTACTCAGATCATACAATAATGTATTGTTTTAATTACATAGCCGCTTTCTTTTACTAGTTTCACTTTACCAATAACCATCATTTCAGTAAATCATAGAGAGTAATAGAAATAGGCCAGAGTCCGAAAGCCCAAACCAACCACTAATTTTCTTGAGATCCATATTCAAACTATATTACAGCTTAAAATAGACTATATATTCACTTTTGTTCTTTTTAATTGCTTCTAATATCTCACATAAAAGAATAACAATAAGGGTTGCAGGTGTTTTTATGCATTAGTAGTAGACAACTGATATCGTACAAAATGTACGTTTGAGGAGGACTCGTTCAGTAATTGATATCTATCTATCTATCACAAGTTTTGGGTACCCAATATTCATGAAACACTATTTAGTCATGCTATATATATTAAGGCTCCAGTATTGTGAACTCATGCATGTGACAGCTAAATTTCATAATCAATTAACCTTCAACCCTATTTCAACTGAATATATTGCAGAAAATATAATTGGTGGAATTTTAAGTGAATGTTACTGTAAGTCATTGTTCGTAAGTCCACTGATCCTGTAGCCAAATATACCCACTTCAATGCATGCATGTTTAAAGTTTAAACTCCCCGGCCTCTTTCCTGGCTTGCTGCGTTGGCGCCAACCATATATGGTCGATCGTTGCTCCTAGTCCCTACGATTGCATACTCTCTAATTTCTTCCGGTGACTACCACCATTGCCACCACCACAACGTGCTTCATATATATGTGCTTTGCTCTATCATTGTCACCCTACAGCGTGCCGGCCCCTAGCTAGCTACTGTATATTGTGGGTCGCCATTATGATGTGCAGGCAACCGCCCACCACCACCACCACCACAACCACAGTACTACTCCTCGTCAGTTATATCGACCTCACTGTAAATGAATGATTGCGTTACCTTTTGCCATTATGCATATAAGCAACACATCGATCCCACCACCTCATGGTTGTCACCATTGCTGCTGCACCAACAAGCAACAATGCATCATCTCTTTAATTTAGCATGTATATATGTCATTGTTTTTTTGTTTTTTTGGATGATAAGAAGAAAAAAAAAAGTGAAAAAAGAAGAAGATAGAGACTAGAAATCATTAATTGAAACATCCATAATTTATATGCTCATTTTCAAACTAAACCAAATTTTCCTTCTAAACAATCCATAATGGGAAGAGATTCGAGCTATTTTAGCTAAACGCAGAACCTTAGCCAAATCAAATCATCCTCAACGTACTAATTCTGAAGATAGATATATAATTGGTTTAATTTTGTAAGGCACCGATCGAAGAGATTCGTATCTAATTAAATTATACATCGATTTATATATAACATGACAATTAATGTTCACAAAAATTACTCAAAAATGCTATTATGGACAATAGGCATCCTGATCTTGTACGCAGGCCCTAAAAAATTAGGCATGCGCGCAGCCAATATTATTCTGGGATGTGAAACAAAATTCTGTTGACATCTGAAATGTGAAAACTGAGGAATATTCGAAGCTAGCTTGCTTGATTGTCAGGTATATATAACAGAGGGACCAATATCACATGCAAGTTGTTCGATCAAAACAATTAAACACGCCGGGAAGAAGAAAGAACAAGAGAAAAGATGAAGAATATATAGAGAGACAAACATAGGTGCTAGTACATAATTCATCTCAAAAAGTCAAAAATTACATGAATCTAGTTAAGTGGAATCTGACATATATATAAAGGAGCTTCATTTCGAAATGAAGCTATATATTTCATTCCCTGAAAGATAAATTTGGACAGAATCTTGCATGTAAGTAATGCAAGATGACTCAGCTCCTATAGCTAGGAATCTCGAATCAGAACAGACACATATTTATATATCTCTCATGATATATTCCTGTGCTTCATTCTAATTCGAATCTAGCTTGGAAATGGAAGCTTCTGATCATGTACGTCCGTTGATGCTATTATTTGCAGCAGTGACCGGCAGTTCGTGGTTAACAGAACCTTTCTCATCTTTCAGGGGCTCGTCCAAGGGCAGAGGGTCTTTGCTTTTACCCCAAACCACGGTGTAGAGTCCGAACACAATGAGAATAGCTCCGAGTATACTGAAACAAAGCACAAAGAACAATACATAAGTACCTTTCTCTGCACACCAAGATTTCTCTCTAGTTAAGATCCACGTACATTTGCTGCTCATAATCGTTTATATATGAGTTGAGTGTAAGCGTTCATACCTTCCGAGGTGGACTTGCTCAGCTAAAACGATGGCACCCAGAACTGCGGTGATGATCATGCAAAGAGGGCTGAAAGATGTCACGAAAACGGGGCCGCGTTCTCTATTCACAACGCCTTGCACATAATATGCAAGTCCAGAACAAATCACTCCCTAATGATAGACAGATTGTAGGTGTCAAATTGATGCTCTGCAATTATTTATTTTTTTCCCTACAAATTAATTAGGCTTGTGGAGTTGATCAAATACTCACAGAGTAAACAGAAGCAAGAAGCCTGGAGTCCCAGCCTATAACCCAAACGCTCATATTGCGTTCCATCACAAGTGTCACTACTCCACCCTCCAACACACCCATTACGCATATCCAGGCAGTGAGAGACAACTGTGCTGGGTACTTCTTCAACGTGAACGACTGAAGTAGAGCAGCAATTACAGACATTTTGTTATGTTATGTTATCAGACTATCAATTTGAAACGTCGAAATAGATGCAAGTAAGACGACTCACTTGTAGGATGAAGAAACTTGCCCAACCGCCGCAGCTGGCTATGAGCATCAAGGGGCCAGCGATCCAATGCTGATCGCTTGACTCGGTGCTGCTACTTTGGGCGCTGTTTGAGTGTCCCCGTACAATATCAATAATAGGGCCTTTGTACAAAGTCATGATCATTGCTCCGGACAAGGTCACCACCGTTCCGATGACCTTGGCTAGGCTATGTAGCTTCTTGACGTTCACAGTCTCTAACCTGATCGATGATTGACCAAATAACGAACGGTATCGATTATTAGGTCAAGACCAGGTAATATCATGTGGGAATGAGAACCAGCATCTTATGTCACTCAGATGATCAAATACTTTGATCCTCCTCATGTAATGTCATAAGCTATTCTTTTTTTTCTTTTCTTTCTTAGTTTCATATTAGTAATTCATATAGGATATCATGATATCATCCTAATTCTTGGAGAAACAAAACATAAAACATTAAACTTACTAAATTCTGATTAATTTCTTAGAGGTTAGCTATGTACGTATAAATTTTCTCTTAACGTGCAAACGAAACTAATTGAGAATATTCTCGTATCAATATGTGGACCATGATTCTTTTTTATCAAAACAATTATGGATGCCCAATTTGCGTATTGCTTTCCGATGTGTTGGCTGCTAAGCATACAATTAACCTTTAGATTTGCTTGCATAAGCGCACTTAAGCACTATAGAAAACGCATGCTCATCATAAATATATCTAAAAGGTTATGATCAACTTGAAAATATACCTGAAGCAAAGTGCCAGAATAAAGGTTATGGCAGGAAGAACATTAACAACTGCAGATGCAAATGTTGCCGAGGTGTACTTCATTCCCAGAAAGTATAAGTTCTGGTCCAGAACTGGCCTGTAAACCAATGGTAACAGTATTAACTATCAAGTCATGGTGCTGATTACTTCATTGCTTAATGCACTCGTACGCGGTCATAACGAAAATGGAGGCCAACGTAAAACTTTGAAAAGAGAGAGCTTCTTAGAGCATTACTCAAGAAATCCAAGCAGCATTATTCTGAGGAATATTGGGAGAGTCATCCGTGGTCTTATTTTCCTGTAAATCAGAGATATAACCAATGCGATTAATATAGTACGTAGCTACGGAAGAGGGAGACTAATTAGTTAGTTCTAAGGAATTTAACATCTCCTACTAATGTTTGCTTAGTGTACGATTATAAGATTAACAATATGACAACCTAGCTAATATGTTCAAGGACATGATCAAACCTTTCAAGAACCAACGCGAAGGGTGCAATGACACAGAGGGCAACGACGTGACGGTACACCGACAAAACAAAGTGACTCATGCCATGCTTAAACGAGACCATGCTTATGATGTACATGCCTGCATACCCAAACTGCAGGGACACCATAGCCAAATAAGGTTTGATTTTTTTGAGAAACGCACTTGGCTTAGACACAGATGGACTTTGGTCTCCCATATTTCTATCTAGTGTTAGTACTAGCTCTCTCTATCTAGCTACCTTAACACTCACAGACTATAGCACAAGTATGGAAGTTACTATGAGCTAGGCTGCTGCTTGCCAACACTAAACTGAGGAATGCCCCCTCTTATAAGCAGAAAAAGCTAAAAATAGAGACAGTAGTCCGGCCAGTATTTCAAAACCATACGTACATGTCCAAAACCACTCAATCTCTCTCTTTGTGTCACTGTTGGATATGGATTCTCTTATCCATTAACCAAAAACTTAAGCAACTACAAATAACCTTAGCTATCTCACTTGCAATGACATGAGATGGAGAGAGAATCAAACAAAAGCAAATAAAGATTAAGAGAGAGAGAGATATAGAGAGGGGGGAGAGTAGTAATCAAATGGATCTCTAAGAAAATAATGCTTCCCCTTTTCTTTCTTTAACTTATTTCGAAGAAGTGGGGATTTGATTCATTGACCACCAAATGAAATTTAGGCTGAGTGCCTTAGCATGATATTCATGTAAGGCCTATGCGGTGCTTAGACGAAGTTGGGTGCTATGAAGAGTGGACACCACTTTTTAGACACAAGGGACCGATAGAGGTAATTCCATCCATATATCACTTCTGTTTTGGTTCGGGACTCTTTGATCATTTGCCTAACTTCAATTTGTGACCTCATTCATCATTTGTTAGTGCAATTTACGTGGATGGTAAGTGTTGCATGTCAAAGCTAGCTAGCTCTCACAAATTAACAAAATCAAAATCCTCGAAACACCAAAGTAAGTTTTAACGTACACATAAACAATAATCCGGCCATATTTGGATAAATTAGTCTATACGCAGACCAAACATAACCAAAAGTGGTGATGCGAATTTGGAGGTTTCAGTTTATCGGTGTTAGAATGTCCAACCCAATGTTGCATATTATCTTAGCAGTAAAGATAATAAGGTTCAAAGTAAGTCGATCTGGTACATCAACGATTAACCAGTGCCTAGATATTCATTTCTATCATATCAATTATGTGTAAGCTAGCACCCAGATATATAAAATACGTGGTTAAGCTAGCTTAGGTTAATTCATAGCTCATAGCAAGGCTTTAAGTAATCGTGCATTCAACTTTAATTAGTTCTAACTTTGCCAATGAATAAGCCACTTATGATTCTTTAAACCAAATGAAATTAAATTAAGGCGCATATTATCATACAAAACCCTTTCACTGAGATATTTTGGTTTACTCTTCCTTCATCTGCATGATTAACATATACTAATTGTATTATGGCTTTTAAAGTTTCTAATCGATCTAATTTCACAAAATTATTGTTTGATATCATTCCTATTAGGATTAGTGGAAAAGTTCCGGAAATGTTAAGCATATATATCTAACCAATTAAATGATCCATATCTGTTACTATGTTATGTTGTCCTATCATTTTATGCTAAATTATTCTTCTTCTTTTTTTGGTCGAAAAAATGTGGAAAAATTCTTCTTTCTGTAATATGTTAATTGAACATATATGCTTCCTACGTACAATCATAGCCAGCTCTTAAGATATTGAGATACTTGATTGATGAGACTTTCTTACTTGGTATCAAACTATCAATCACGTACAAATGATGCACCATCAGTTCATATCCAAAATTAGACACAAAAAATAATGACTCAAAAATTTATAAGAGAATAAAATGAACAATCATGTCCAGCATATAAGAGATGATGTGAGAGCTAGCTAGCTACATGTAATGTATATGTACGAACTCACTGTGTTAGTTTTATTTTTCTGGATGAGTACAGAACACTTGGGGCGACGAAGTCCAGACATATAAAGTTTGTGGTTTCGTGTTTGGATTCCAATAGAAGAAAATAAACAGCGTTTAGTGGAATCCCACCTTACAATACATGGATACTTTCTCCGAAAAGAGATAATAATGTGGTTGCAAATTGAGGAAGAAAATAGGAGAAGAAATTCAGTGGCCGACTTCTCGTAGTGTTGTTTGGTGTAGTTGCTGTGTTATAATTTTCAACTGTAATGGCGTAGGCGCGCAAGGTTAAGAATTGTCCCCTAAGGTAATGTAGGTAGATCTGAGATGTTCGCTAGCTAGTTGTTACACTAAAGCACGATTAAAATAGTTCTTGATTATGATCGGATTTGGAAGCTACCGAGATTATTGAAAGGAATAGCAGAAAAGTCAAAGGATGGGGAGAAAAGATGGAGGCTACATTGTGACTATTCTCATAATTTCATTAATTAGAAAATATAGATTATAAGAGTATATATATCTATGCTGATCGATATAACGACATGACATAACCACTCTGCACTGTTTTACTGTTATAATCGTGACATGATCAATTTAGGTAAGAGAATATGACTTGGGGATCAAAGCAGTAAGAGATCATTCACTTTGATTGGGTCATTTCAGCAAATCAATTCTTCTAAGTACAATCACGTACTATGCATGTGCATGATTCTTTTTTTTCTTTCTTTTTTTTTTCTTTTTTCCCTGCAGCTCTTGGCTAAGAGGCTTTATTCATATTCTTCCGAATAATTCCGAAGTGTGGGATGTAAAAGAATATATTTTTAACCATAAACGGCAGATTGGTAGAGACATATCACATATCTTACAAATCAAACTATTCTTGCATGGCATGGGCATGTACGTACGTAGCATATCAGTGCAAAGAAATCGTTATAGACATACCTAGCTTGTTACTTTGCTTGGGCGTTTAGAATACCTTTTTAAAGGTTTAACCTAAAGTTGACAAGCTACACTCTTCGAAATGTTAATATCATCATCTTTTCTGTCTTTTATTTAATCAGGATGTTCATATCGTCTAAATTTGCAACCCTCATAATGCAAAGGGTGGCATATATATGGGGTACTATATATCACTACCATGTATAAGGCTAGGTTCACTTCTGTATGCAAGCAAACGCTTAACTTAGAGATAAGCAATTGGCAGTAATATGATTACGAAATTTGATACATACAATAATAATTTTATAACTATAATTTTGTACAGACAAAAAGGAAAAAGATAACACGAGTTCATAACATTGTGCAGGGATAGCGCTCTAAACATGCAGAATTAATTGAGAAATAAAGAAGATCATGGCACATATTCTTATTCTGGCTTGTTGATTGATAACAGTTCATGTCACCACTTGTTAGTAGAGTTGTCCTGAAAGAAAAGCTAGCTAGGGTTCGTCAATGGAAGCTTTATTTTTGGACCGTCATATATTGCATCTCTGTTGGCTTGTTGCTGCTATCTTTGTCACCAATAATGGACATTTTAGTCCCGTTGGTTGTAGTAACTGGTAATTTGTGAACTTCATCCTCATCCTTGAGGTCAGAGGGATCACTGCTTGGGCTAGTACCGTAGTCCTTGCTTTTTCCCCAAACCACAGCATAAAGGCCGATGGCGATTATAACCCCTCCAATGATACTGAATATGAATCAAAATAAATTAATTAGTGAGCAAAAGAATATAGTATTTCATGCAGAAAGGGTAAAATTAAGTTAATTTGATGAGGAGTAAAATATGATGCATATAGTTAATTATGTGTTTTTTTACCTGCCCAGGTGCAGTTTCTCAGCTAGAATGAACGAAGCCAGAATTGCGACAAGGATCATGCAAAGAGGGTTAAAAGCTGTCACAAACACTGGTCCTCTCGTTTTCATTACCAATCCCTGCACGTAGTATGTAATTCCAGAACTAACTATTCCCTGCATCATTGAAAATACAACTTAGAATGAAAGTTTTAGGGTTCTAATTAAAACTTCGTTTTATTAAGATTCTATCTTCTTGTATAATGTACTTAATTGTTACTAACCGTATAAAGAGGTGCTAGGAGCCTTGTATCCATGCCAACAGCCCATGCACTAGGACGGCGCTCTGCAACAAAAGCTACTGCTGCACCTTGCATGGCGCCCATGGTGCATATCCAGCAGGACAGAGATATGTTTGCCGGGTATTTCTTCACTGTTACAGACTGCATAGATATCACTAGGTTAGTATAAAACAGTTGGTTGCTCACATCCTGACTTAGAGTTTTTAATGACGACGAGTTTGCTTACTTGTAACACGTAGAAACAGGACCAAGCCACACAGCCTATGAGGATGAAGAGCGTCCCCATTGCCCAGTGTGAGCCCGAAGTGTTGCTGCTGCTACTTTCATGGTGGCTGCTGTTATCATGTGAGCCTACTATGTTAATGGCAGGGCCTTTGTACGTTGCCATCAACAAAGCTCCCCCAAAGCTTACTAGGGTTCCTATCACCTTTGCTTGACTCCGGACCTCCTTAATGTTTACTTGCTCTATCCTGTAATTAATCAGAAGGTGTAAAAATTAATTAAGAAGATTGATTAGCTCATGCAATGCTAATAAGAGATAAGTATTACGTGGTTTTCACTATAATTAGAAAGTAGAACCTCATCTTCAATTTTCTAATACTATTATGGGGCATATATGCTACTGCTTGCCAAACAGCAAACACACTACTTTGGCATAATATAGAATTAGTATCTGCGAATTGGAATTAACTGATGTCATCTGACCATTAGATGATGAAGTCATTTTCACTTTCTTTTATTAATGCAGATCATCGAAAGCAAAGTATAGTATACTCCAATTAGCTAGCTCTTTCAATTTCGGACGTGTAGAAGTAAAACTACTGGAACTTGTGGTACTTGGCGTTTTTGTTGTGTTAGTTATAACTTATAAAGATAAATTCTTACCGGAAAATGACGGAAATTACAAAGGTAACAGAGGGAACGGCATTCATGATGGCAGAAGTGAATGATGCTGAAGTATAATTCATTCCCAAGTAAGCAAAGCCCTGATCAAGGACCGGCCTGCACACGTAATTAAGTAAAATGTTTTGAGAATGGTCTGGTTAATTAGGCCATTTTTCTAATCACAATTAATTAGTTAACTGTATGCTTCTACTGTCCTTCAATCTCCTAATTATGTTTACACCTTGCTGTCATGAAATCACAATTTACACAGGTAAAACTATTCTACCATAGGTATTTACTGGTTATATGTACTATATCTTAAAATAACTTTAACAGACTCTCTATTTTAGCTTTTAGTTATTTTAGAGAGCATGTTTAGTTTTTTTTTATATTTTCGGAGCTCCAGCAGACTAGCCAAAATGTAGCTATTAGAGCATCTTTAACAATGCTATCTATTTTTAAGTTAAATTTTAGTCAAATTAGCTAAAATGTCATTTTAGCTAGCTACTTTAGAAATGTTGTTGTATCAATGCTCTCTATTTTAGCTAGCATTACATCAACATTATTCTTCAAATAAAAATTAAATAGTTTAAATATATTTATATATCACATAAAATATCTTACAAGGAATGTAATAAATTATAGCTAGCCTCATTTGAGTTATCTCGCTAGCTAAATATAGCTAGCGAGAGCTAAAAATTATAATAGCTTGAGTTTGGCTGGTCTGCTGGAGCTCCTAAAACATCCAAAAAAGCTAAACATGCTCTCTAAAATAGCTAAAAGCTAAAATATAGAGTCTGTTAAAGTTGCTCTTATGACTTTAAGCTATCTCGCTAGCTAAATATAGAGAGTGAGATGACTCAGATGAGGCTAGCTATAATTTAATACATTCATTGTAAAATATTTTACGTGATATATAAATATATTTAAACTATTTAATATTTATTTGAAGAATAATGGTTGTGTAATACTAGCTAAAATAGAAAGCATTGATGTAAATACATTTCTAAAGTGGCTAGCCAAAATAACATTTTAGTTAATTTGACTAAAATTTAACTAAAAAAATGGCTAGAATTGCTAAAGATGCTCTTAAGAGTTCCATTTTTATATATCAGAATATAAGTGATCAGTAGATTTTGCATCGAGCTAGTGATAGATGTTTACTCTAGAAATCCCAGCACCATTATGTGAAAAAAGATTGAAAGCGTCATTTTGGGCCTTGTTTTCCTGTAAAAAAGAAAAAGAAAAAGCAAATAGAAATATGACTATCAGAACAAAATAAAAACATAAAATGAATATAAAAAAGCAATCGTTTATGTTATTTTTAGAGTATTACCGACCTTTCAAGAACCAAAGCAAAAGGAAGGAGAACAAGAGCTGCAATAGCATTGCGATACACAATGAGAACGTATCGATTCATGCCATGGTTGAGAGTCACAGTGCTTATGATGTACATCCCTGCACTTCCAAATTGCAAACCAATAGTCAGCAAATACGGTTTTGCCTTCTTCCACATGCTAGTCGACATTTTCTGTGTCTCTCAGAGTATAAATTGTGAAGTCGATCAGAAATTCTGGAAGTGCTAGCTAGCTAGTACTGTTTGGGGATGAAACTGATTGAGAGGAGCCTCTCTTATATATAGGGATCAAAGAAAGCTAGCTACAGATCGATTCAGTATGATGATAAAATCCACTTCAACATAAAAGGGTCTTATCTTCTTTAAATAGAGATTCCAGAAAAGAAAACAAAAAAATATTAGCTTGTGCTTGCTTTGGTCATTCAGCAAACGTACGTATATTCGTACACGTAGCTGATGTTCTTGCTTTTAGGTAATCTTTTTTTCTTGTGTAGTTCCATTAATGTCGCAATGAGAAACAACATCAGCTGGAATATTTCTTGCTCATTGCTCAAGCAAGAACTGCAGCCTAAACAGACCATATATATTTGTTGTTGATTCATGTACTCTTGTTGATTGGTTCAATCGTTCAACATGCAATAGCAAATATAGGAGTTTCGATTCATATGTTTTGACGACTCGATTCAGAACGATATTCAGGAAGCTTCTACTTGATGGGATTGGGTACAAAATTCTCCTTACATATGAAATTATGAATCATCTGGTAAAAAAAGAGAGACATTTTTATTGTTAATCACTTGAATACAAATGATTAGTAAATTGAAAGATAGTAAATTTGATGAGCACGTAGCACTAGCATATGTTTCTTCAATCCCACCTCCCTCGATCGTTTTGTAAGATCTGACGCTGTCTTATATTAATCGCTTGTTTTGCTTTAGTTTTTATAATGAAAAGGGAAAGGAAACTAAAATCATGTGGCTGCAATTCTCATTACATAGCACGACACCATATGGTAGTCAATTTCCCATGACTCGGTTTTGCTAAAATGGATCAAGCTAGATAACATAAGTATGAAACTGACCAACTGAGTACACGTCTACGTATGTTGTTTAAACAAGTATGATTTGGATAACAATCTTGAGCTTAAATTAATTTTATATATATATTTTTTTTTTCCAACTTATGGTTCTGATAAAAAGTGATGGCTAGCTCCACATATATAATTTTTTCCTGTGGAAATATGTAGTTGCTTCCCATTCAGCAAGCATGATTAGGACAGCTCTATAATGCATGCTCTTTCATTAACCAATTAAGCTTTTTAGGAGTAGCATTATTTGGATATATTATTATGATTCTACATACTTATCTGAGGCTCGAAATCCTTATAACAAAAGAACCAGTTTTTCTATCATTACACAAAACTAGTGAATTTATATCAACAATCAGAGAAAACTCCACTATATTTGTTGATGATGAGGGCATGATTTGCCCAAAATGGAAAGGAAGGGAACATTTTATGGGGAATCTGCCTTGTTATCAAAATGGGAGTTCCGATACAGCAGCACTCCCTCATTACTTCATAGAAACGCAAGGTCAATAATATTTGCAAATACAGGTGTCCTCAACATTGCCTTGTACGATAAGTATATTCTAGTGAGCATACTTTCTGGACTAATGACCATAGCCAACATCAGTTGGAACTAAGCTTATACTTCATCTCCAACTTTTAAACATTTTTTACGAATGAAACAACTCAAGTACATGCACTAAATTTCGGATGGATTCACTCCGACTAATGCTGCATAATCTTTACAAAAGGCAGGATGGATACATCTATCAAAAGTTTTGGCAGGTTTCATATCAGAATAGTCAGAATAGCGTGCAAAAACTAAAAGAGAGCAAAGTACAGTCATGTTTAAAGACGGAGAAAGGGATATATGAATCTTAGACTGCATCCTATAGATTCAGATATCCCTCTGGCTATAGCTAATCACCTTGTGAATTATTGAGATCAACAAATCAACTTCAGGAAAAAGTAGGAGATAAAAGGAAGCACCATTGCTGTGTTCGTGGAAAAGTACTTGGTCAAAGATATATCATCTTCCTTCACTTTTGGTTTTGAAGGTGAAGTGATTCATAACTTAAACCATGCAACCATCCTGGCCTGCATAATGCAGAAGAAAGAGTACCTTTGCGTGTAATCAATCCCCCTTTTCTGATCTTTTTGAGGTGCTGATGGCAAAGTAGAGGTGATCAATCAGCAACTAGTATGCAATGAAATCAATGATTGTTTCCTTTAGTTCTGCCTTTGAAATAAACATAATGCTCTTGTTGTACAGCCAGCCCAGCTGGACACTAGCCAATTGTATATGCAACATTGATTAATATTCATAGTAGAAACTCTCATTTGGTTGAACGTGCAATTAAATCTGTTTGATTTCTGTATATCAGTTACAGCAATATACAAAATTTTCAAACTATGAATATGCATGCATGCAAAAGAAGAATAAGTAATGAAGCTTTAGAGGGTAAAGAATTGCCACAGCTTGAGCAACAACTTTTTTTCAAAAAATATTCCACAACTTTTTAATACAAAAAATTTCTTGGCAAGTTTTCTATGTCAAATTATTGAAGTGGTATGTACAGCAATTCTAATTTAATTATCCATTGAAAAAGAATGAACTTTAAATTGATAGCTGATTGAAGATGATGACAAAATGATCCTTATAATGTTGTAGAAAAAGATGCATATTATACAGACGGGAAATATCAAGGAAAAAGAAGGGTGGAAAATCTGTCTTCTTACAACAAAGCTAACAAGAGGAGAGACTAGTGGAGAAAACTTTATATGTTGTAGTCTTTCAATAATGCTTAGAAGTGGCAGTTCAAAGTGAGATAATTGTTTTGAAAGAGTAGCTGTTTTCTTTAATGCTATATGCAAAATGTGGCATGCAAGGAAGACCTGTAATTGGTATGCATTATCACAGCAACAATAGCACCATAACTACAGAGCTGTCTTTTTCAACAAAGGTTAGGGACTTTTGGAATCTGTATAGGAAGAGTGTTTGTCTTGCAAGAAGAGATGGGAGTTCAACCAGATTCATTGAAGAACTCCTTTCAATGGAAAGAAAACAAAAGGCATTGGAAAACAAATCAAAACAGTTTGTCGACCTTTTAATTCAAATATTGACTACAAGGTTGAGTTGAATATTCCAAAATAATATTCCTTACAATTCAAGACCTACATTACTGAGAAGAATACTTAACTTTGATTACAAGGGAATCCAGAACCCACTAGTGTTTCAAGGCTGCAGCTATTTTCTTCTGAACCATTTCCACTCCAAGACGAGGAGATAATCTAGGTAGAGTCTCCTGGACCAGACATTGATATTTGCATTAGATGAAACTATAAATGTGACCCGTGAAAACAAAAAAAATATAAATTCTTTCGGCCTCTGCTAAAAAAATGTTTTATAACATGCTCATAAAACTACAGGATCAGGAAAGAGTGCAAGTATTATACTATCTAAAATCTACAAACAACTCCATTCTTGTTAAAGAGAACAAAAAGGATCAGAAAACTTGAATGCTTCAAGTTGGCTGCTCATTTGAGCATGGAGCTATAATTCCATCATCTAATGAGAAATGTCTTCTTGATACTTGGCAGAATTAAAAAAAAAAGAAAAAAAAAAGACCGGCAATAAAAATCCATATTCTTGCAATCATGCACAGCAAAAAAAGTAAACTCAATCAGAGATGTATGACTGGGAAAATTAATCATGGATATCATAAAAGAAATAATTAACTGAACAACATTAGATATGCAAAGAGGATCTACATCCATCAGCAGGCACTCAGGAGTAAGAATATTATGTCCACAGAAGATAGGTCACAGCAGCAGGAGAAAAGCAAAAACAAAATAATGTAGAAGCATGGAATTCGAAAAGGATTCCATTCGAATTAATTAGAAAAGGTAATACATAGTAAGGGGCCTCCAACCATAACTAAGTTGGAAAGGTACACGCATAAACGCATTGATTCAAACGTAAGCCAAATATTAGAGGGTAATGGAACATATACATTATTCAAGTATTATTCCGATCACCCAACAATGGATAACTGGTTTCAGCATCTAATAATTATTATTTTAATTGAACTCAAATGACAATCAATCTAGTAAATTGTATACATGTACCACCGAAAAAAACGTAAGTAGCGTTTACATTTACCCACTACACACAGCTAAACATCAACACAAACTCACTCAAGCATTTGCATCAACTATTAAAACCACCTTAGTGTTCACAATCACAAGTTGTGACACGATTGATTTATGTTGGACATTGTTCACCTAGTAAGTTTACAGTATGATTTAATGGTATCTAGTCTTTACTGTGATTTCCAAATCTTTGTAAGTCCTAGGATACAAAAGACCTATTTTATTATGATTGATCAAATCACAACCATTCAATGCCAACAATCCAGAGACTAGCATCATTGCAATAATGGCTTCTTTGTTGTCTCTAAATTGATTGCACTATAGAGCCCACCAATAAAATAGATTCTTCTTTAAAGATTCAACCCAGCTACTCACTTTAACAAAAAGGATATCAAATTGGACAATGCTGACAGAGAAAAATTTAACATAAAGGATATGAACCATATGATCAATCCAACAAAACGTATCAATATCAATTATTGCAAGAGATTTTATGTTTATTTCTAGCTTGAAATTTTTTAAATGTATGAGAAATAAATATAAAATGAACAAGGATCAAGAAAAAGCTAAATAACCAAAAGAAATGCATACAATCATTGCTCAATAAGATTCACAAATATATGAAAGCAGTTTTATGCATGAAAATGTGGGTTTTGGAACTAGACCACATGTTTGGTCATTGAACAGGTTTGCGCACAGGTACTCCACCTCCCAGTCCAGCCCAAATGAATTTTAGCAGAGATTATTCAAATCAAACTCAGCACAATGTTGTAAGATTCCAACCAGGGTCCAAATAAGGCTTTGGCAGGATACGTAGCCCAATTTGCATCCCTCGGTGAGGCATCACCCTTACTAAAATAGGACTATGGGATGTCCTATAAACTATTGTTGGTGAAAACTTGATCTTAAGTTTTGAGGTTGCAATTTCTTGGTTAAAAACAGGAGCATCATCATGGCCTTGTCTCAAATAATCAGATGGTTACTCCAGGAATACTAGTTCTATCACATAACCAAAGGCTGTCATGGATGACAAGAACACAACACAAGAATGGCTATTCGTTCAATTGCATTTGTATTCGCCACTGCATTGACACCCTATATAACCCTCTTATCTGAACCTAACACTTACAATACTAACAAGAGTCCCAAAATGACATATGAAGTCATGAACTTCATAATGAAAGACTGATCACAAGTGTAATCATAAAGCTAACAAATCAGTCCAAACTAACACTAGAGCTGTAAATTAATCAAACTCAAAACTTTCCCAAATGTGAAAAGTGAAAACCAACATATTACATAAACTGAAGTTGAAACTAACCTCAGTGCCATCAGATAGCACTCTAGCCAAAACAGGTATCTCATACTGGTACGCTTTCTCCCACTCAGGGTTGGCTGTAATATCCCTTATCTGAACAAAACCCAACACAGCAAACTTCACTAAAAACATAGACAAAGCTCAAAGTTTGAAGCTTGAAGCTTGAAATTGAGAAAAAAAAATTGAAGCTTTGAGTTTCAACTTCAATGAGGTTACAGTAAGAGACTAAGAGATGGGTTACCTGTAAATCAACGTCGTGAATGGAATCAGGTCCGGAAAGCAATAAAGCGGCCTGAAGCTTCTCTTTGAGGCCATCGCATAAACAGCAGCCGGGCTTGGAGTAGAGGATGAGAGCTCTTGAAGATTTTGAAGAAGAAGAAGAATGAGACAGAGCAAAAGGAGTGAAGACCCAGTTGGCCCTGTGTGTTGTTGTTAGCAAAGCCGTCGAGGTTGGTCTGGCCAGAGCTATTGTAGCTGCTGCAATGGCCATGGTGATGCTTCTGAAACCGCTGCAAAATGCGGCAGAAGGCTCATTTTACAGGGAAAGGCACTGCTTTAGCGGGCCGGGTCGGACCCATCTGGAGACTGGACATGTCCAGTTTAATTAGCCCACGGTTGTATGAGCCGTTGGTGATTGTTTCGGGAAGCAAGAAATACTGAAATAACAACTTTCTTCTGTTTAGAGAAGTTGACTAGTTGATAGTTTAATTATCAAGAAGAACATTCTTTCTCCAAAAATGTGTTATATGATTTGCAACTTCCATAAGCACAGAATCAAATAAGTATACGTAGGATATGAAAATTTCTAAGAAAATAAGTATCAAATGTATAATTAATATTTAACAGATCACAAAGTCGACCATAAGAGAAGTAATAGATTAGAGATAACAAGAAACAAGAGATATCGATCAGTTTGTTCAATCGACCACTATCCGGCTTGTTTTGGAGACAATTTCAACTGTAATTAAAGTAGAGCTTTTCTCCAAACGCCGTCGCTGCTCCAAGTAAAAGGCTCATTTCCCCAGTTAAGATGAAATATCATGTCTGATAATTTATTATCCTTCCCCAATGTGGGACTAGAAATAGACGATGAGCTACTTAGAAGCAATACTTGGTGCCCCAAACTTCGAACCATAGTCCAATCTTTTCGTAACCAATCAAATTGGTATAGAAACCAGCAGTGGCTTCTAACATCATGAGCTAGGTCAGACACTGCCAGTAATAGCTTCCCATTTATCGACTCAACCAAGTAAAAGGTTCTGCTTTCATTATGGTCTTCTATTTTTATGGATGTATAGTCCATGACCCATTTTTGAACTGCTATATCGAAGGTACTGATAAACACCGACGACGAACCATCTAAGTGATTTTTCTCTGGAAAAATACAATAGAAAATTCCATCTACGTAAGTAACTCCCTCGACAGAACCCTGACATGTAGTTTTATAATTACTCCATCTTCTATTTCCGAGCTTATAAGTGCTTATGATGCAGTTTTGACTTCTACTCTGATACTTTCTGCAGAGGACAAAGATAACACAGTTGGGAGAAGTCGAAGGGGCTGTGAATGTTGCAATCTCTACATAAAATCCCGGCTCCAAATCCAACTCGGGTAGTTGTATAACCTCATTGCAGAAGGGATTGTATAGATAGAACTGTTCTTTGTTCAACCCATATCTATTCAGAAGCAACCAACCATACTTTGACGCATAGGGTCCTGGATTGGTTCCGTCGACCAAGAGTTCGTGCTTGACTGTATATTTGTAAGTTTCTCCCTGCATGTCCAAAAACTCTATGTGTTTACCATCACGATTACAGGTATAGCTCATCAGGTAGGGCACAAGCAATGTGGAGCGTTGTGGAAGATGAGCCCCATATATGACACGCCACCAGGTCTTGCATACGGCAGCAGAACGAACAAGATCCCAGTATAGGAGACGATTGGCCACTTCACATAAGATATCGAGCGGAAGGTCGGACCAACTAGAATGTTTATTCTCTGCAATATGCATCGAGTTATTATTATTACTACCATTGAAACATCGCCATTCTTCTTCTTCTTCTTCTTGAGATGTCGTCCTCGGCTGGAGGCGAGAGGAGAAATTGGGAGCGAGCAATAACAGCTTCACTAGTAGAGCTTGAGATTTTCCCACACCAGATCGAACCCATTCAGAAATCATCGTTGTCATTTCTTGATATCGTTCTTTGGAAACCCTAGCTAGCTCAAGCCGCAGCCAAATTGTTGCTAGCAACGTGGTTTACGAATAGATAGAAATCATGGATGTGATCCCTCGTCATGTCTATTTATATTAGGGCTTTATATTAAAGAGTAAAGACAGGGTTCTTGCGGAATTCCACATTCGGTTGGGGTTTGGAGAGTATAATCAGCACTTATAATGGTTCCCGATAGCATCTTGGTTTATAATTATATAATCAAAATGTGGCATGCGCAAACTAGTGAAGTTTATCTTAGGCGCAGTTCGACATTGAAGTGAGAATAATCAGCTGTAAAATAAATTAACGATAATTATAATCAGTTGTGAGATTAATCAGTTTAGTCACTTTAGTGTTTGGTAAATCATGATTTCACAAATATAATAATTATAAAAAATAACGTAAATTAAAGGTGTTTGGTGAAAAGAAATATTAAAGAGCTTTTACACCGATATGACAAAATTGGACATGATATTGAAAACTTTTCTCAATTGATATCTGAAGTTCTGAACGTTAGTTCTTCATCAGCTAAAAATGCGTAATACAACAAAGCTTATTATCTCGAGCTCATATATATGATTAAGCTTTCATGAGGTGCTGAGCTGCTGAACTATTTCGGCAATTGGGAAACTTGTGTCCGGTCTTATTAGCGAATGGAAATCTTTTCTACAAAAAGGATTTTGTTTCAATTTGGTCTTCCACTCTTCCATGAATAACCGAGCTCGTACTTCTACTTGTGAAATTGCGATGGGTCATTACGTTTTCTCTCCATTTCATTTTGAGTCTGAATTTGTAAGATTCCATATGCTTTTCAAGTTTTGCATGCCCAGCACATCCATCGATTAGGTCTTCTGAAATTATTATTATTTTTTTTTTCAGTTCAAATGCAACTTTTTCTGAGACAAGCTATGGTACTAGAATGTATATCTTATTTTTATTTTACATGTACTTGAACAAAAATTACAATGTTATGAATCAAATTACAACATTGAGAACAAATTTACCAAATTTATTTACACTATTTACATTTAGTTAAACAAAATTACAACTATGAGAACAATTTGTTCAAAAAGTTGTAAAATGGTTGTACATTTTGTAATAACAATTATTAGAATAAGATTACAAACAATACGACTCAATATTACCACTTTGACTATAAATATGTTGTCACATTTGTAAATGTAGGTATCACATACGGGTAGGTACCATAAAATTTCCCCTCTTTTACTCTTCTTTGGAAATTGGGTTCATCCCTTTATTTTGGTATTCGCTCTTTCATTGGCCAAAGACTGGCGATTGTAGTTTCTGGAGGGGTGAGAGTAGTGTAAAGAAAGAGGAAGAACACACATGAAGGAATGTGACATGTGATGTAAATTGAAAATTAGACAGGGTTGTTATGGGTATATTCGAAATATTCATTAAACGTCCGTAGTTTTTTCCGAGGTCCGTAAACACAGAAATATAAAAGCAGCTAGGTTGCTGCTTCTCAAATGCGCGGTAGATGACCGCAATTTTCGTTAAACGCGGGTCTTATCTAAATAACCAAATGGGGCAGCATGTTCAAATAAGTGCGGATAAGCGATTTTTTTCCTGAAAACGCAATAACAAACGGAGCCTGAGTTGGTTCTAACTAATAGTTGAAGGTGTGATGCATATCAGGAATTCAGGATATATATGCAACTTCCATAAGCACATAATCAAATGGGTGTAGGTAGGAGATCCATTTTATTGCAGGATATGAAAATTTCTTAAGAAATATGTAACACTAGTAACAAATAGACCAGAAAACAAGTAAGAGATAGCGAGAAACACCATACAGTATATCATATTGAGTTATTGACTAAATTAATCCGGCAAACGGTATGTACTATCCGGCCAGTTTCTGGGATGATTTCAACCGGAAATAAATCAGGGCCTTCTCCAGACACCATTGCCGCTGAAAGTAAAAGGCTCCTTGCCCCAGTCAAGATGAAATATCTTGTTTGAAAATTTACTGTCCCTCCCCAATGTCGGACAAGCAATTGATGATGAGTGATCTAAAAGCAATACATGGTTCCCCAAATTTTGAACCCTAATCCAATCTTTACGTAACCAATCAAACTGGTATATAAGCAATACTGGTTCATCACGAACTGCTAATAATAGCTTCCCATCCGACTCAACCACGCAAAAGGCTGAGCTTCGGGTATGGTGTTGAAGTGTTGTGGAGGCATAGTCCATGACCCAAGCTTGAAGTGCTATATTGAAGGTACTGATCGACAGCGACAAAGAATTCAAATCATCAATTATCTTTGGAACAACACAATAGAAAATCCCATCTAAATAAGCAACTCCCTCAACAGAACCTTGACATCTAGTTTTGTGAACACTCCAATCGAATTTTGGGAGCTTACATGTGTTTATGATGTGATCATTAGATCCATACCTTCTGGCAATGACCAAGATAACACAGCCGCGTATTGGAGAGCTCGTGAATGTTGCTAATACAACTTGAAAACCCAACTCCAACTCTAATGGGGGCAGTAGTACAACCAGATTCCAAAAAGGATTGAACAGATAGAATTGTTCAAAGGGTAGCTCAAGCTTTTTCAAAAGTAACCAACCAAATTTTCTAGCATAGAGTCTGCTGGTACCGCCGAAGAGTTGTCTCTCGCTATCGATTGGGTATTTGTAAGTTTCACCATGCAGGTCATAAAACTCGATGTATTCATCACGTTCACGTATACAGGTATAGCTCAACAAGTATGGCACAAGCAATGTGGAGCGTTGTGGAAGATGAACCCTGTATATGGCAAGTCTCCAGGTCTTGCATACAGTAGCAAAACGAAAAAGATCCCAATATGGGACACGATCGGCCACTTCACATAAGATATCAACAGGTATGTCGGACCAACAAGACTTTTTTTCGTCTCCAGGTCTTTCTTCTTCTGTTTCAGAAGTCGTCATCGGCCGGCGGCCACTGAGAATAGGTCGAACCCATTCGGAAATTGTTGTTCTTCTCATCCCTCGATATCCTTAACCCTAGCTCGATCAAGCTGCAGCCAGATTGCTGCTTGTAACGTGCTTTAAGAAAACCCTGATAGAAATCATATAGAAAATCATACATATATATATATTAATTGCTCTGATCGGCCGAAAATCCTATTCCAAACCCTATTCGAATTATTATTATTATTTATTTTTTTTTTGAGAATCCAAACCCTATTCGAATTCAACATTGAATAAGGTTTTAATCTTTCCGGAAGATCTGCAACCACATGCTATGCATGTACAAGAGAAAAGAAAAATGAAGATTCTTAATCTGTATATGCTCTATTGGGAAACGTTTTTTGACCTTCATGGCCCATAAAATAGATTTTGTTTAGGCCCATTGAAACTGTAGCCCACTAGCTTTTGTATTTATAAGGCGATGAGACGACAAACGGAAGAAGTTGAGTTCAGAACTCAACCAGTTTGTAGTTTTCTTCTGAAGCTCCTCCATTCTTTCTTCTCTTCCCGTACGAGTATGGCCAGAACGGCGTCTTCCGTTCCCGGCGGCTCCGTCGTCGACAACAGGCCTTCGACGCATCGACCCAGATCTCTACGGAACCGGTCTCCTCCTCCGCCTTCCGGAAGAGACCTTCAAGTTCGAGGATGGTCCTATTGATTGGTCTGGCTCCGTCGGAGGCCGATGGAGCGGTGAAATCTCCAAAAGAAGAAGCTGAGGCTGCGAGGCTGAGGGTTTGTGGATCTGACGGACCCGTAGTCGTCAGATTACGCTTGAGCCACGCCTAGCCGTTCGATTACGTGTAATCAATGCGCAACTGTCCGATTGCGGGATGAAGCTCTCAGCCGTCCGATTAAAACCGAGAATACCCAGCTCCGTCGTACCTGATCGCTATCGGAGGAGACCTAGTTTGGGCTTTACAGCTGCGTGTAAATTGAGCCCAAATAAATTGGTATTGGGATTTATATATAAGTCTGCCCTAGCTCACGATCACGACCCCTCATTGACCGAAAGGAGTGAAAGCTTGACTGGAATTTGTTCATCCATGGCGGCCCCGCAACTCCCGCCTTGGTCGCATCAATGGAGTCCGCCTTGGCTGCGTCAGAAGAGGTACACAGTTCTCCAATCACTTCATTTTCTAATCAAATGAGAAAGTTTATATCCATTATATTGTCAGTGTTCCCATGTTTTCAGTATAGGTTGAGGTTTGGTTGGGTTCTAAGTTTGCTTGTCAATTTGAGAGTCTAAATTACTTGGGGTGTTGTGGGATTGATAGTCTAGGCCATTAATTCACAGCAAAGTTTTGAATTTGATTAATTTACAGCTCTGGACAGATTTGTAAGGCACTTGTGATCAATCATTCATAATGAAGGTCATGACTTCATGTGTCATTTTGAATCTCTTGAAAGTGTTAGGTTTAGTTGAAAGGTTTATATAGGAGGGGTATCAATGCAGTGGCCGATACAAAGGCAAGTGAAAGAATGGCCATTCTTGTGTGGTGATACAACCTTTTGTTATGTGATAGAAATAGTATTCCTGGATTAACCATCTAATTGTTTGAGACAAGGCCACCATGATGATGTTCTTGTTTTAACCAAGAAATTGCAACCTCAAAACTTATGATCAAGTTTTGACCATAGTCTGATTTTAGTAAGGTGTTGCCTCACCTAGAGATGCAAATTGGGCTAGGTATTCTGCCAATGCCTTATTTGGACCCTGGTTATTGTGCTTAGTTTGGTTTGAATACTCCCTGCTATAATTAATTTGGGCTGAACTGGGAGGTGAAGTACCTGCACTGAGACGGCTAGCTGCCTTATCCTTTTAGAGAGAGAACGTCTCTCTTCTCTCTAGAAACCCCTCAGCAAGTCTGTATTCCTCCTCCCCCATCCTTCGAACAGATCTAGAAGGATCGGGGGAGATCTTCCTGGTTTTTCCAGTTTTTTCAATTCTAGCTTTGTATTGCTTTCAATTGAAAGCAAAACATTTTGAATACCCTCACAACCCAAATCGGATAATAATTTAGCAAAATACATGTAGAACTTGGGCAGGCAATTTCTCGATGCATATGGCAATGACACCATTGGACCTTTCAATTTCTTCAGTGTAGAATCTCATGTAGACTTGAACACCTTCTTCAATGGTTTTCACACCAGGGAGAACCTTCTCCAGGCTCTCTGCCTTCAACATATCCGAGAACGAACCATACGATCGGACCTCCTTAACCTTGGCAATCAGGCATTTGTTGAAGAGGATCAGTGCTCCTGATCTGATTCGACTGTAGTCACCAACATTGCACCTTCCTTCTATTGCCTTTAGGCCGTCTTTGATTTGTGTGAAAAAGGGCTCCTGAACATGGAGTTCAAAGTCCACAGACTTGAGAGTGTTTAGGATTTTAGAACCCTGATCGAAACTATGTGTCTCAGAACATGCATTGGAAGTGATGGATTCGTATAGGGCTAGTGCTAGTTGCTTGTATAAAGGATAGGGGGGGTTCTCCTTGTGTAGAATTGGTGTCGATTTTCGGGTTGTTGAGGAGATGAGAGCAGAAGTCAGTTGGCAAGGCTAGGTCGATTTCCAGGGTACCCTTTATGTGAGATTCAAGGGTGAACTTCAGGAGCTCTTCCAAGCACTCTTTCATTTCGGTTTCATCCTTTTCAGGATCTTTCCTCCAGCCTTCGTGGTCGGTTTTCCTCGGAGTTCATCTTCGATCTAAGGCTTCGTGCTCTCCTCTCGGCTACTCAGCCTTTCCCTTTATCGTATTTTCCTTTCGGTATGTCTCTTGATCTGTTCCTTTTGAACCCAGCAAATATTTATCCAGGTCTATCCTTGTTCTTCGTCTCAAACCTGTCCCTCTTGGCTAGTGGCCTTTATCCTTTTCCTTCTGCCAAAACTTGTACATATGTTCTCTCTGCGGCTCTTTTGAGCTCAAATCAAAACGGGGTTTGCCCGTTAGTATTGCACCGGGTGATGCAACAAGAGTCTGAACACCTTTTGGGTGCTTGTCTCTTTGATCTATTTGTGGATCTCACCTACCTCTCAATTCAACTAGTTTATCTGGTTGTATTATTGGCAGAAGATGATCTCCAATTCGGAGATGGATCGAGTCATGTGTTGTTTGAATTTGCATCTGGAGATTTATGTTTTGGGTTCTATCTTTTTGGAATGGTCATCGGTGCCTCTAATGGTCACTGGATTGGGTCGAAATGTGTTGCCGGCTGATGCTGTATTCTTGGCTGCGCGCTGCTCTTCCTTGGTTCTTGTTCATTGTTGCGTTCTCCTTTGGCTGATCAAGAAGGTGGGCTTGCCTGGTTGAAGCCTGCTGTGTCTCATGGGTGTTGTTTTCCTTGGACCTTTTTAAGGTCTTTGTTTGTTATTTATGTTTCCCTTGGAAGTCCCAGTTGGGATCTTCCTCATGTAATGGTTTCCCTTGTTTAATGAAGTTCCTTTTTGCCAAAAAATAAGTACCTGCATTTAAGCCTATTAATGACAAAACATGTGGTCTTGTTCCAACCATTTATTTGTGAATCTTAGCAATGAATATATTTTATTTTGGTTGAATCTTTAAAGAAGAATATATTTTAAATTTATGTGTGAAGAATATATTCTTTTGGTTGAATCTTAGCATAAAATATAATTTTTGGTGGGCTCTGTTCTGCAGTCAATTTAGAGGCAACAAAGAAGCCATCAGTGCGATGATGTGAGTCTCTGGATGTTGGCACTGAATGGTTGTGATTTGAATCATAATAAAATAGGTCTGTTGTATCCTAGGACCTACAAATATTTGGAAATCACAGTAAAGACTAGATTCCATTAAATTATACTGTGAAGTTACTAGTTGAACAATGTCCAACATGAATCAATTGTGTCACAACTTGTGATTGTGAACACTGAGGTGGTTTTAATAATTGATGCAAATGCATAGCGAGTTTGTGTTGATGATTAGCTGAGTAGTGACCTCATGCAACTATATCTGAACAGTTCTCTTAATTTACACGAAATATATTGTAAAAAACAATAATGAAAATTTCCATTGGTATTGCTTTTCATTGTTGACAGGCTTATGCGAAGTTCTCCAGGGATCTGGAGAGACATCAAATTAAATATTTTGATCTCTCAACCGAATTCTTTGACCTTCACAATGATTTTATGGTCATTTCCACTCAACATGAGTCAGACTTGGAGGCGTTTGAGCTCATTAAGAAACAGTTTGAAATGGATTTGGAATCCCACGCAGATACTATTGAAGCATACTGCAGTAATGTCAAGGAATGTACTGACCAGGGATCCAGCTTTACCGATTCTGACAACGTGAATGATGCTGAATCCATTCATGAGCAGCGTGCTGAACTCTTTCAAAAGTATCAGCAGGCATATGCTAGCTATGTGGAATCATTCACAAAGTCTAAAAAGTTTTTTGAAGATTTGAAGTCTACTGTTCAAAATTTTTAGAGACGCTATGCGCCACTCTAATGAGGTATGAGAATTATTCTTTACTCTTTTGTTTTGTCCCTTACTATGAGCTGGATTTCTGAAGTACAATCGGTCTCTGTTTTTTGCTTACAGTTTTCTTTTCTTATATGACAGGATCCTCAGAGAACTAGCTAAACAGATGGTAGAGCAACTAACTGTTCAAGGTGGTGCAGCAGTTGATGAAGGTGTCCCTCAGTTTGATAGTCAAAAATACTTGTCCATCATGCAATAGGTCATGTGAATGGAAGCAAGTGGTTTACCATGTCTCTATTACCACTAGTAGACTTTGACACCTTTAGTTGTTATTTTCAGACCATGCTGCTCTTGTTCATTCCTGAATTAAGGTGCTTTATATGCATTCTCTAATGTTCACAAAACCAAGTCATTTCTATGAAAGTTAGGCTCATGGTATATCACTCAAACAGTTAATTACAAGTTAGACAAATTTTCCTTATTGTTATCCAATTCATCTCAGTTCCCCTATAGGTTTCCTTGTGACATATCATATACTGCTCAACATAAGTAAATAGTTAATATTTCAGATTGCATGTTCAAATACCAGATTGATTCACTGCACAAACCGACTTTGTTTTGATATATCCAAGTACGCATACAAATCAGTGTGATTAACTTGCTGTGTTCATTCTTACAATTGTAAAAGGGCGTGCCGTTGACTATATAGGTCAAGGTTTATACATAAAATAAAGTAATAAACTGTAGGATGCCTAGATGCTAATGCTTGCAGCCCCATAGTACTATTTAAGCTGAAACGGGTTGAGCTTGGAGGCGGATCATCAGGCCATCAACTGGAAAGGGATTCATACCACCTGTGATCTTGCAATCAGGGTTTACAAGTTCCCATTTGAATCTTATAACAAGATGGTGCATAAAACTAAGAATTTGCAGGCGAGAGTAGTCCTTTCCGGGGCAAATTCGAGGACCACTCCCGAATGGGATGTTTGTGTAAGGCGGAGGACTTGATTTCTCGAACCTTGTAGGATCAAACTCTTCTGGCGCTGGAAAATATTCAGGGTTCATTGCTGTGGTGCTCACTGTCCAGTAGACCTACAATTAATTAAAACAAAACGAAGCTATTATATACGCATTTAACTATATAATGCATTCAATAATTAACTTATATTATGTGTCAATATGTATCAAATTGTATGTGTTGATGTGTATAAGTCCTTCCATACTTACCTTCCATCCCTTAGGAATTGTATAACCTTGGTAAGTGATATCTGTTGCAGCCTCTCTGAATGTTCCCTGAAGAGGTGGTATGAGCCGCATCGCCTCCAGGGCTACGTTCCACGAATACTTCATTTTGTTCAAATCATCCCAATTGAGTGCCTCGCCAAATTTTTTGGACTTTAAAATCTCCAGTTGTTCTGTTGGTGAAATAAGAACAAAGTTAACCCTAAAATTAATAACTCTATAGTTACGAACAAAACATGCATCATGTAATCATGTATGTGAAGAGAAAATAATGATTTACCGTTTCGAACTTTCTCATAAATGTCAGGTCTTTCGCCCAGAAACTTGACGATAAAAGTAGTAGTCATAGCCGGAGAGTTGAACGAAGCGGCCACATTCCCCATAATTTTATCCGCAATTTCATTGTCCGGCATCAACTTTCCGGTAAAGGGGTCTGCCGTAGAAATCATATAAGACAAAAGATCTTGCACTTTGTTTCCGGTAGAGGCCATAATTTCTTTCTTCTCCTTAATGAACGACATAATAGTCTCCCTCACAGCCTGCGATGCTTTCATTGCTTTATAAAACGTAGTCCCCGGAATATTCACAGGAATAGTATGAAGCGCCAGCATCATGGTGTCCATCAACTCCGCAAGCTTCTCAATACGAGACTGGTCCTCAAGTCCCATGAAGAACTTGGCCGAGAGGGACAAAACTAATTGCTGCGTGAGGCGATGAGCCTCGAGCACCTGTTTGCCATCCCAGTGCTTTTTCAGGTGGTCAAGAACCATGGAATCCATCCCTCCCACGTAGCGAACAAGGGCTTCGGCTTTCAAAAACCCCGGTGCGGTAACTACATGCTTTTCGCTTTGTCTTGGTATGACGGTGGAAGCAGCTTTCTGGTAAGAAGAGCGAAAGAGCTTCTGCATGGAGTGTGGTCTCCATGCTACAAAGAGCTTTTCTTCGTTGGCAGCCACAAATTTGTGACCGGCAGTACCACATAAGACGACGGTTCGCTCACCTAGAATCTTGGTTTTGAAGATTTTGGAGGAGTATTTCTTCATTCTATCCCCTACAAATTTGTTGTGGTCACTCTGTAGGAAGGCAAAGGTTTCGCCGATAATCGGCCACCCAAAACTGCCTGGGGGAAGATTGATGGATTGTTCATGGAGTTTTGATTTGTAAGCACGAACAAGGAATGCAAGAGTGATGGTAGTGAAGATGGTAAGTAGTGTAGACAAGAGAATGTAAAAGTTGTAATCCATGGTTGATTGGATGACTACTGGTCTACTGCTAATATATAGTTGATGAAAATATTGGCTAGGAGTTGCTTCTTTATATAGAAGTTCGTTCTGCATGCAACTGCACCTAGTTTCTATTTCCTCCCTCACTACGACTCTTCTGCAAGAATTAATAAAATGATTAACTAGGGCATGCATATTATGATATTAATATGTTATCGCTTAATCATAAAAAAATCCAATGTCAAAGGATGACAGTCTCTACAATCAAGGTTTCGATGATCGTGCATGCAAGTCTGGAGATCTACTTTCTATATTATATTTACAATCAAGCCAGGCATGGTCAGCAATCAACAGCAGATCTCATCCCAACCTGGCCAGATAGGGAAGAAAATCTTATTATTGTAATGAGGGCAAGGAACACGATCACTTAGCATTCACGATGAATTATATTCTGCAGGAGTTGTGATACGACCATTCAACACAGAACTTATAAGTTAGTTTTGGCTTGTGCGCAAGTCTAGCTATATTGGGAATGTATTTTATGCTAGTTAATTAGGAGGTCAGGAATTCATTCATATGTTTCTAAAGCTATCACTCCTAGAAAAAAAATTAACGTTTGATGATGAGCATATTGAGAACATATATAGATCTGCAGACTCATATATGTCATCTCTTTGAATTTCACCCCATTTTCTGGCTTGTGTTATCAACTGGTTGTATATTTCAATTCTTCAAATCCTTCGTATTCAAACCCACACACCATCTTAGCTTCAACTTACACTCTAGCGACAACATATGTGATTACCCAGATCATATATCTGATTTGATTCTGGAGTTGGAGTTGGAGTTGAAATTAAGGAGAGGAAGTATCGAGGACAGATAGTGTTGATGATAATCTTATCAAGCCATATTCACAGGGTTGCAATTATTCTATGTTTTCAGATATTGCCAGCTGATGTATATGCAACATACAATAAGAAAGAGTAAATTAAACGTGGTGAATAATGAAGCCTAAAATAGTATAGTCAATGATAAATGATATCACATCAACCAATGATAAGGTATATTGTCACCAGAGCGAATATCATCTACTAATTAATAATGGAATGCTTGAGATCCAATTTAATTATCGACTTTCCTTGTAAGAAAAGATTATAATAGAAATGGGTTGAAGAAGGTACTTAATTGCAGGTAATAAGAACCCTAATCAGCTGTTTGAACTAAGTCACTTGATACATATATATTCACGTAAAATTCTTGATATTACATATCAATATGTTCTGTTGCACTGTCAACACAATGTGCAATTTGTTTTCAACTATTTAAAGTACTGGTTTATGATTTACAGAAACACACACACACAAACACAAAGTTTTTCAAAACATTAAAATCGAACTATATATGCTATCTTTACAAATTCTGTAAACCATTTTTGCATTGATTCATTTGCATGTTGTGGAATGAGAATTTATAGAAGAGCGGTTGCTAAAGATTTGGACAACGTACTTGTTTTGCTTAATCTCTCAGCATGAAAGCTGGGTTTGATTGAGTCGGTTATACTTCATCAGTGATATCAATGCATGTTTCATATACTTATCATGCAGATTTCTTTCATAGCAATCATCATTTGCTCCTATGCAGGATGAATGGATTGATGGGGCACAAAATGTAAAAAACTATTCATTCCCTCAAGGTTAATTAGCAGAACTTGGTCCAAGTGAGTGATGTATCTGGACCTTTCCTCCCATTTTTTTGTCTATCAAAGCATCTGAGTTCAAGCAAATGGATTCATGGTAATTGACTAACTGATACAAGTAGGAATACACAATACAAACATGAACCATTATTGTCTACTTCTAAGACAAACACACATCGACATATCCATACACATACTTCCATAGAAGCACAACAACAAAAACGGAGCTAAAATTCTCCAGAACACCATGAGACCAAGAGATAGCTACAGATCTAGCTGCGAACCCTAAAATGATTGAAACTAGCTAGCTAGATGCTAACATACAAAGGAAACATCCAATTTAAAACTAGCACCCTAAAGTGACCCTTCTTTCGAGTCCAGGTTAATAACCGTCGCTCCAATCGTCAGTGGTGATATAACGCCGTGAGAAGAACACTGCAACCACAAGCATCCAATTTATTCCAGGAGGAAAACAAGAAAATAAGGACTAAAATGAAAGACAGGCCCAAAGAGAAAGATTGGGCCGGGTCAAAACATAAGCTAATCGGGGTTTAAGCAGGATTGGCGGAGCCCATCTTGGTCTAGGCGGAACCTAGGTTAGCGAGCCCTACGCAGGCAGGAGGGTCCCCGTAAACAAAGGAAAACAAAAATAAGTATCTAACTGAAGTAACCGCACTACTGCTCACTTCCTCAGTAGCCCGCCATGTATACTCCTCCCAGCTCTATCATCGTCTTCACACTTATCCTCATCGCCACCGGGGCCCACCCGGAGCAACCCGAACCCGAACCCGAAACTCCCGTTACCCGCTTCCAGACCTACCTCCGGATCAAAACGGCTCACCCGAACCCGGACTACGCCTCCGCCGTGTCCTTCCTCAAATCCCAGGCCGAATCCATCGGCCTTAAAACCCGGACCCTCCACTACGCCCCGAACAAGCCCCTCCTCCTCCTCACCTGGCCCGGATCCGACCCGACCCTCCCTTCTCTCCTCCTCAACTCCCACCTCGACTCCGTCCCCGCCGAGCCCTCCAAGTGGGCCCACCCGCCCTTCTCGGCCCACCGCACCCCCGACGGCCTCATCTTCGCCCGCGGCGCCCAGGACGACAAGTGCATCGCCGTCCAGTACCTCGAGGCCATCCGCAACCTCAAGGGTTCCAACTTCAACCCCATCCGCACCGTCCACGTGTCCTACGTCCCCGACGAGGAGATCGGCGGCGTGGACGGCGCCGCGAAGTTCGCGGTTTCTGACGAGTTTAAAGAGCTGAAGGTGGGGTTTGTTTTGGACGAGGGTCAGGCCAACCCCGGCGATGAGTTTCGCGTGTTTTATGCTGATCGGACGCCGTGGAATTTGATCGTCAAGGCGGAGGGGATGCCGGGACATGGTTCTAGAATGTTCGATAATAGCGCCATGGAGAATCTGATGGAGAGCGTCGAGGTTATGACCAGGTTTAGGGAGGCTCAGTTCGATGAGGTCAAGGCCGGGAATGCTGCTCATTCCGAGGTCATTTCCGTCAATCCGGTTTATTTGAAAGCCGGGATAGTTTCTGGTGATGTGAGTCATGTGGTTTTGTTAGCTTACTGATTACTGTTGTGTTTGTAATTGAGCTTGAAATTAAGGTGTTTTGATTGTGTGTGTTTAGGGATATGCGATGAATATGCAGCCTTCTGAGGCTGAAGCAGGGTTTAATATAAGAATTCCGCCTACTGTAGACCCGGAGCTTGTTAGGAAGAGAATTGCCGAAGAATGGGCTCCGCAAGCTAGGAACTTGACTTACCAGGTACATTTTTGCTGTGTTTAATTCCAGTGACATAGTTCATTGATATTGTTGATGGATTGAGTGTGTTGGTTCATTAAGTACAATGTGAACAATATAAGAGGGAGCTTAGTCGAATTAGACTTATATGTTATCCGCCATGTGATTGAACAGTTTTACTCAAAGTACATAGTTTTGTTGTTTGCCCATTAGGTAGACTATAAGCTAGCTGTTTCATTACCTCAATTCGGTGTTTAAATGTATCGTTATGAATATGTATCACTTGCATCACAGATTTTCTATATTTCATAGAAGTGAGAAGTTTGTGGTGGCCCATTGAACAGTCACGATTAGCAAGGTAACTGATACTAGAATATTAGGTACTTGGCTTGTATGCTAAGGTACTGCTGAAATTGCATTCGAGAAACTTAGTTTGTGCAAGTTAAATTCATTTTATGAGGGTTTTACACTTCTAGGATAAAACTCTTATCAAAACTTGTCTGTTGAGAACATTGTGAACTTAGTGCTCTGAAGTCTGAATACATTCACATTATGAAATACTTGCTCTGAAGTCTGAATACATTCACATTATGAAATTCAAGTATTTCATACATAGTCATCATAGTGTACAACTATGTCTCAGGTCTTTAACATGGAACCAAAGTTAGTCATCAAATTATAGGAGTGGTTAACTTTGGGTTGGGAGAATGGCCGGTTCAAATTCCGATTATTCATTCATTGTAATGCTTATCAAAACTACAACTTTTCAGTGGCTTATCTGAGCCTAATATATGGATTTGAAAATGGCCATTTAAGCAAGCACTTGTCTTTTTACCACAATCTCCTGCCTTCCATGTATCAGCTTAGAGACAATATATGTTCTCAAATTCTGGATATGTGATTTTGGTCCTTCTAATCAGATATCTAATTATACCAGATTTATCTGCTCCACCACTCTTGAGTTTTAAGTTTGTAGATCATCTTCATTTCCTCTGTTTTCTTTAAAACCAAAGGGGGTATAAGTCAAAAGAGGCTCATGGACTCCTTTCCTTTACATGGCAGCTTATTGAGAAAGGGCCCTCCAGAGACTACATGGGTCGCCCTTTAATGACCCCAACCGATGATTCCAATCCATGGTGGTCTGTTTTCAAGCAAGCTGTTGCAGCAGCTGGAGGGAAGCTTGCAAAGCCTGAAATCTTGGCTTCTACCACCGACGCACGGTTCATGAGACAGCAAGGCATTCCTACTCTTGGTTTCTCCCCAATGACAAATACTCCAATCTTACTGCATGACCATAATGAGGTTTGATATGCTACAGTCCTTTTAACTTGCGCTTACCATCAAATTCTCTTCCTGACTCCCTTATGTCTCTTTTGCAGTTCTTAAAGGATACCATATTCTTGAAAGGCATCAAAGTATATGAATCTGTAATCAGTGCTTTGAGTTCCTTTGAGGGGTGATCACATTGGATGCCATCAGTATTAAGTTTGGGGAACTCATTATTTGCTGCAATTCACATGGCGGCAGTGATTCACCATTACACTGGCCTTGTTGCACTAAAGCTACTCAGACAGATTCCAAGGAGGTGAAAGTTTGTTAATATGTTTCTATAGTTTCACAAATTTACATACATTGTCCCCATTAAGCTTTGTACATACATAATGAAGAATCCACATTGAGGAGTAGTTGCAATGGGCCTTTTGTTGTTGGTATTGTCTGTCTTACTCTAGTGACATTACTGTACCTTCCTTGTAATGATCACGCATATGATTAAATTTGAGGTATCAGAAATGAATAGATATAGAGACAGGATATAATTTGTAGTCATGTACTAGTTTCAAATTCAATGCAAATACACGAGGGTAATTTGATTGGATCATCATTTGCACTCTAGCCCTATTATGTGCATAAGTATACAGCATGTCATTTTGGCCTTGTTATTTCTTATAAAACGAGAGCTATAACAGGTTGGATTTAATCAAGAAGCAAATGCACGAATGATTGATTAAAGACTTTCAATTGTAGTTTTAGATAGGACCTTTCACGCGAATGTAAGAACATTGTAGTGGATGTTCCTGGTATGTTTTAGAATAAGTATCCCATGAAATTGTAAACCCAGCTTAAACAAGTTATGGTTCAACTTTCACAATAGTACACCAAACTGCAATTCAGACATTGTATATGCACTGTGAGCCAATAAACTTGAGGCAAACCTAACTATAGTTGTTGCTAATTTCTCATCTATCTGTTTTACTGCTCCCTCTATTAGTATGCTTTTGTGAAGTCTAGGGTTCCACTTGATGATGCTAACATACATTCAGGTATTGTAAAAGAGGGTCACAAGGACTATGATTTTAGGAGCAGTATGACTGTTTTTGGCTGGAACGTACTAGCCATTTTACGCAATCACTTGTCGTCCTTGGATCAGGTCAGATGCGAACTGTTTCTGTATAATGTTCAATGTTCCCTTTTAACATTTGATTAGATCTCATATGAGACCAGTTCCAACGCTCTAGCCGATATCTTTTTAACGTGTTATGTGATAGAACCTCTGAATCTCTAATCAAAGATGTAACCCTCTATACGTTAGAGAGAAACGTAGCTCTGATACCATCAAGTTAAACTGTCTTTAACCATGTTATAAGATAGAACATCTAGTCGAAAATGTACCATCTATATGCTAGCAGTTGCAGTACATTCGTAATATGTTAACTTGCAATGTTTATCAAGCTAAAACATTCTACGGGCATGTCAATATATGCGTGTTTATGAGATTGAGAGATGCAGATTCAGAGAAGTAAGGTGTAGGGAACTTATCACAAGCATAATCAGTCAATGTAAGATCGAGGGGTTCGAGGATAACAAATGTGTGTGCAACACTATTTGTTGAACAAATACCTCGTGAAGGTTGTAACTAAGCTGCGAGCTGTAATATTATTCACTGTTCCGGTCAACAAGTTCGTCCTGCCCTCAAAACCAGGCAATTGAATAACATTGGTGACCAAACATCAATCCACAGTGACGTGAGGCCATTAGCAATGATATTGGATATCGTTCTTTTTCTTTCTTTGCTTGATACCATGAACTTTTTCCGGGAAGTTTCTATGAATACAAAACTAAGAGATTTGATTCCAATTCTTATTCATTTTATATCATATCATAGTATATAAGACCCTTATGTACCCACATGGATCTTGCCCCTTCATTATCCAACACACTCCCACCTTCGAAACCCGAAGCTGCTTCACTGCACTTTCGCCCATATCCAAGCTCCTAACTTCATAAATCAAAACCCGATCTCTTCCATTGTTTAGTTTGTTGTTGTTTTTGGCACTTGGCCTCATGAAACCAAAGCAGTCCCTACCTCCTCAGGGCTCGACCTGCATCCATTTAATCCGGACTTGATATTATTCAATTGGATGTGTCCTCCTCACCTACTGATATATGCATGGTACGGAATTGGTACGGTGCTTGCCAGTTAAGAGATACAGAATCAGTTCTGTGGATACTGGTTTTTAAATGTATATAGGAATAGATAAGATGCTTGAGAAGTAGCAATGAATCTTCCTTGATAATGTGCATGATTGGACTTGAGTTGAATCGAATCTCTCTAGTTGAGTAGTTTGATATACTATGTTTAAAGCAGGGGCGGATCCAAGAATCGCAACCGGTGGGACTTGGATTTTTTGTAAGAAAAATTTTTTGACGGTGCTAAATAAATTTATAGATTGAAAATAAAGATAAATGTAGTCATAAAGGATGTAGTGGGCCTTTACCACTCCAATGTTTGTTTAATTTATAAAACACTCTAGACGTAACAAAATAAAACTAAATAAGCATTTCAATAAGACCGACAACCTCACGTCCTCACCGATGCTGTGTGACAAGGGTTTGGCAAGGAAGAAAAGAAGACAACAGACAACATAGATGTATATCTTTTTTGAGAAGATAGAGAAACTTATCTCTTTAATTAGCAAAAATAAAATTAAGTATACGGTAGGCACTTGGATCACATCAATGCTAGCTAGGACTAGAGTGAGACTATCCCACAAAATATTTGATTAGTAATTATACAAGATAAAGGAATTTGAGTGGGACTTAAGCTCAACAATCTTACAATCACACCATAAAATTAGTGATAATTATAAGTACTAATTTTTTTCCCCAAAATATTTGGGTGGGACTTGAGTCCAATGGTGCTTGTATCTAGATCCGCCCCTGGTTTAAAGTGATTATTAAGATTATGGGTTCCGTCGGTTGTTTAACATGGTATCAGAGTAGAGGTTATGATTTTGAAACCAAGTAACAAAATGAGCATACGCATAAATGCTCTAGCTTAACATACATCGACTATTCTAACGTAAGCTTTTGTGTCGAATAGTTGCATAGACTCTTACATTGCAAAGACTTTAGAAGCAGCCTAAGATGCTGTTTAGATGTCTTGTGTGACTATATGGTCTACCATATTGACTAAGGTGCTCCTGGTTCTTTGGGTGTCAAATTAAAATTTCAAGTGCCAATAGTAATGTGTACTGATACTTCATAACCCTAGAAGAAAACAACACCATGCAGGATGAAGAAATTGAATTGGAAAGTGATGTGCATTTGATTATCCCTGCATGCTTATTTTGAAGTCACATCGTCGATGTTGAATACAACTCACATCCAGACCAACACAATTAATATGAGACGTTGGTTTCACATATAGGCAGCTTCCAAGTAAGAGAAGGCCTTTCAGGCTTTCAGCTAGCATTTGTTACTTCTAAAATCCCCATTTCCTGTTCTTCACAAAAAGAACAAGAACTAATAATTTCTCAGTTCCCAAAACCACTTGTGAGACTTTGAATAACATGGTCAAATTATATTCTTAATCATAAAACAAACATCAGGCCGTGCCTACTTGGGAGTTCATAAAATAAAATTATATAAGACCCAGTTCTAGTTTTTGCATTCTCGAATCTCGATCATCACCAGCTCATTTGGTCCTTCAAGAACAGAAGAATTCATAAAGTCAAAGAAATTTACCATTTGACATTCATATATACATGCTTAATTTACTATGTTATAAGGTGAATAATCCTAGTGGGAGCATGCGATTTTGTAGAAGGTCAAGCAAATTAGGTCATGAAATATACTAATGAAATTTCCTTATAGTTTCCCTAAAACGAACAAGTCTTGCTTCGATTCCAGGATTTCTGAAAATCTTTAAATAAAATAAAAAGATTAGAGCTAGTGTGGCTTAGCATGTGAGATTGGTCTTAAAATAATTCCACATTATTTCATCACGAATCATACTGTCAGCCACCTGATAGGAAAATTCATATATATCATATCGAAAAACATATTCATTAATTTCGATATTAATTCTGTACAAATAAAACAATGCTGCTGTACTAATTAATTTAAGAAAGATCATCAGAAGAAGATGCCAAGCTTTAAGAGTGTGAAAGACTCAAACAAAAACTGGGGAAGGAAGGAAGGAGGGAGGAGGGAGATGGACTCGTACGGATTGACGACACTATTCTTTTCACACACATGTATTATCATTGGGGATGCAAATTCTCTGCTCAACATTCAATAAAGCTTATAGCTAGCCTCTCTGGTTCTTTCTTTTCTGCGTGTGTTTATATTTAATTGCTAATGTGCGTGGTAATAATTCATGATTGAATGAGAAAGTTCTTGAAGAAATTCAGAATCTGGGATTTAAAATAGCTAGTAGTTGAGAAAATTTGCAGGCAATAACTTTGTGATGCTTCTGCAAATGAGAAAAGCAGCTGGATATATAAGTTGTGTAGCTAGTCTTTGATCACATGGACAGGTTGTGGGTATGGAAAAAGTTGCAGACCCTTGTTCACATAGCTTATCTAGATGATGTTTTGGGGGTTTAGGGTTAGTTACACATGGGTATTGGGTAGTTAAACACCCTAGCTAGCTTATCATAACAATATTGCCCCCAGATTTTGACTTGGGATGTTTGCTCCAATATTGCTCTAGAATTAATATTTTCTCTTACAATACTATATGTTATGACCCTTTCATCGCATTTAACAAGAATGGTTTAGACATGTGAATTCTTGTTTGTGTAATGTAAGTTGGAAAACCAGATGTTAATGGCAATCGAAGATCAGAACTAGATTTATAGAGGATATATGGCCTGGTTACCCTCAGCTTGATATCTCCGGCCACCTTATGAACTTAAGACTACCATTTTGTGTGACATGGAAATGGTTTACATGACATAACATCCCAAAGTTTTGCTAACAAAATCATTACGCTCGTAATGTATGTCATTGTATTACCATTAACATTTTCACCTTGTTAACTATGACGTTTTGATCTCCTTTTGCATAAGGCGTAACAAATCTAAACGAATATGTGAACGCTAGCTTCATTGACATTTTAGTGTTCATGTGTGTTCGGCTTAGTATCTGTTTCTACTGTTCTACCTTAATATTGACCCTCACTTCTTACGTACATTTAAAATGTGTACGTACTATCTAGATCACTCTTCATTGACATTCCTACTGAAACATGAAAAGGGTTTTACAAAAAGGGTTTCTACCAGAAGGCGTTGTCATTTTAATCGACCAGGGAGTCAGGCAGGCTGCTATGCTGGAAATTGAGCTTGATAAAATAATCTCACTGCATGTTGCATCACTCGGTCTCAGCCCTTTCAAAGTAGCTTTCGTAGTCTAAAGCGAAAATGAAAACTAGGGTCCAACTTTGTTTCAGAAGAAAAGAGCGTGTTTCCTACACCATCACACTCCATGCCATGCACCATGCATGTTCGTCTTTCTGTGCTGGCATTTTGCTCCAAAGTAGAAAAAAAGGGGAAGAATAAGAGAATCCATGAATCCCACATCGAACTTGATAAACCCAACAGCCACCACAGCTAAAGTCAAGACACGCAGGCGTAAGCAAACCCAAAGATTTCCCATCACACAGTTGCGACTTTACCATGATTATTCAATTGCACTTGAGCTTGTACTTTCTAGAGAGAGAAAGAGAAAGAAAGAGAGAGTGTGTGTTACTAGTGAAGCTAGCCCACCACCTGTTTGGTGATATGCCTGTGAGAGTGAAAGAAAGAAGACGAAGATGAGACGCGGTTTTGGAGCTCTGCGAGACAGACAATCTCCAGCTGTGAGTATATTTCTATTTTTGGGCTTACTGTAGTAGAATGCGCGTTAATTTTGAGTTTTGTTTTGGTTGGGGTTTGGTTTGCTTTGTGAAAAAGCCTTTATTAAGCTTAAGCTAGCATCTTGACCAAAAAAAAAAAGCTTAAGCTAGCATCACCCTGCAGATCCTGGAAGCTGCCTCTAAGACTTTGGAATCCAATGGTTCTCTCTCAGTGATCTCTATACTACTACTATACTCCTATGCATTATTGAAAGCATCAATTTCATAAGCAATAACATCACTCCCTGTAAGAATATGATGGGCTAAAATATGAAAAATATATGTGTGCATAAGTTACCCATTTGTCCTCTAGGTTTCTCATTTGTGTTGGGTGTCAACTGGGGAGGGTTGGCTTCAGTGACTTGTTGTCTAAGTCAAAAACTCAGGGGGAACATTATTTACTTTGATAATCAAACCTTTCCATGCTGGTCTCTGATTGAAGCCATATAGATCCCATGTTGAAATATTCTGTTGACAATCAAAAAGATTTACACTTTTGAGTCGATTGCTTGTTACTTTCAGTTATGCAACTGTCACCCAAATCAAAATGTAATCCAAGTGTCTTCCTACAGAAATGTACACTCTTACATTTTCAGATCAAAGAGGTCAGTAAATCAGTAATTTACTAGCTTAATATACATTATCATAACTATGATAGGATAAGAAAGGAAATTTAAGGATATGCATAGTCTTGATTATATACAGCTATCTATTTTCTATTTTATGCAAACTTCAAAATATCTGTCATGCACCCAATTTAATAGTCATTGAGTTACTTTCATAGCCATACTGTTTTTTATTGACTGGAGTACTAGAGAGATCTGCTGGCAAGCTGTGTGTTAGCTCAACACGTCTATAAATAGCAACCCTTTCTCCATCACATTGAGTTCCCAATCTCATTCATATCTTCACTTGCACACAAGAACTACCAGAGAAGTTACCTACCTAGAGATCAAAGACACACAACCAGTCACCCCCTTCAAGGCTTCAAGGCTTCTTCAGCAATCAACACCACCCTTTGATCATCAAGTTAAGCTTACTGTCATCTCATTCATTAGCTATGGTGAAGACAGAGCAGATGATTCAGCTGGCTTCTGAGACCCCATTGAAACCAGTAATGCCTTCGTTGAAAACAACATCGAGGGACAAGAAGAAGAAGTACAAGGGAGTGAGGATGAGGAGCTGGGGCTCCTGGGTCTCGGAGATTAGAGCCCCAAACCAGAAGACAAGAATATGGCTAGGCTCATACTCAACAGCAGAAGCAGCAGCCAGAGCCTATGATGCTGCTCTCTTGTGCCTCAAAGGCTCCTCGGCCAATCTCAACTTCCCAAGCAGTGCATCCTCACAGTTTATTCCTCATGAAAATACCATTATGTGCCCCAAGGCCATTCAGAGAGCAGCTGCAGCTGCTGCTAATAGCTTCAATCATGACAATGCCACCACCACCACAGCCTTATCTCCGCCATCACCGCCTCCTAATGACGTCTCTTCTTCCTCTTCATCACTGGTCTCATCCCCATCAATGTCATCATCCTCGCCATCGATTAATCTCGTTGATGATGACATGTCCTCACTGATGGGCTCATTTGGGTCCTATACTCCTGCCACTTATGATCATAATCCACAGGCAGACTATGAAGCACCAATGTGCACCATGGAATCATGGAACAACTTTGATGATTTATTCACTGGTGCCTTGTTGGATCCACCTATGAATTATGACTTTTATGAAGAAAGCGATATTCGCTTGTGGAGCTTCTGCTGAGGCCTGAGACAAATCATCCAACAGTTGGAGAGCAACATCATATTCTTTTAATCCAATTCATATTCATTCAATCATCTTCAGGAAATTACTTGAAGATATTACTGACAGTGACCCAAATTCTTTTACATTCCAAATGATAGGTGAAGAAATTCACATGGAGATGAAGAGACATCTTTTTGGACTCTCTATCTCATGTGAGTTTCTAGAATTATTGATATGTATTGTTAAATGCAAAAGTGTGTAATATTATGCAATGTTATTAATATATGGTCTTACATTGTAATTGAATAAGAGAAATGGGGAATTTTTTCTTTTCAACAATTTCATCTTATGTCCCATGTTATGTATTGCTCTTGTCTCATGTGAAGAGTCTGAGACTCTCACTTATTGTGTATGGGGAGGTATCAGAGATGCCAGTCTCACTTGGAACAAAGACCAGGAGGAACATGAGGAGGGTTGTGGAAACTTGAAACCATCTGAATTTGTTTTCATCTCAAGGAACAATGTTTCTCAGTTTTTTAATTTCTTCTTCATTGGGAAAATCAATTTAATGAAAAAGAACAACAGAGACTTGCATTAGACCCAATCAGAATCAGATACACCAGCTCCACCTGCAAGAGGTCTTTGTAGTTTCTTCCTTGTACATGCCTCATTTGGTACCAGACACTTGTGAATTAGAAAGGAAGTCTCTTCCTATACTAGATAAGCACAAAAGAAATGAAAATTGAAACCCTTCAACCCTCAATATCCGAACTGTAATCGGAAAAAAGGTATGTACCTCAGAATACATATCTTAGAAGTAACTTTTTTTCTTGCAAACAATATAGTTTGGATTGATCGTGTCATTTGAACATAGTTTGAACTGATATTCTCAGATTGTAACATGCCATATCTCGAAAACGCAGGGAGAACATTACTCACCAAAAATGATATATGCCTTTGCTTTTGTTTTCTGTGTCAAAACAAAAGAAACGATATGTCTAATCATGTACTTCTTACAGAAGAATCAATGAATTTGACAGTTTGTGAGCAAGCATTTGAATCTGGTCAAGTGTTTGAAGAACTTGTTCAAGCCAAGAACATGATCTGTCCTCAAAGGAGCAATGGCTGAGAGCATGGCATGGGGTCCCATTCTCATTTGTTTCCCTTTCCTTTACAGTTTACACTGCATTTGGTCTTCTTCACCCTTCTTCCATCTTCTCCATGGGCCATTCTCATTTTAGGAAAAACCTCTGTGTTTTGGTTAAGGACCTCCTTTATTGACAAATATGGGCACTTTGGGCCCTCATAAGAGCCAACATAGGATTACCCTTCAGGTACTCATTTTTAGTATTTTTAGAGCACATGACACCCCTAAATGACAATTCTCTAAATTACTACAATTGAAGACACAGCATGTGATCTCAGCTCCAAAGGGTTCAACTAATCCCAAATTTCCATGTTCCTATCATCTATATTATTGTCCTATTTTTGTTGATATTACTAAGGTTTGATGTTTGGTAAGCGAGTTTTGTTGTATTTGGTATTGTATCCCTTTGGAATTATGCTAATGAGGTATTATAATGATTAATCATGGTTTGGAATTCAAAGACAAGGACTGATGGAAAAACATTATAATGGGGATTTTGGTGGGATTGATTTGTTTGATTATATGTGGGTTCTATTATTTGGTTATCAGGGAAAATTGATAATTCCATTCTGGTTTGCTGATTGGCTTAACAACTTTGATATAATGGTATTGAAGTTAAGGGTGATGCACTGATTCTCAATATATATGTAGAGCCAGATGCATGTTAAATCCATCAAACATTCAGATCCAACACTGACCATGAGCTCAATGATTTAAGCTTGGCCTCTTTAGGACAAAATCAACGCTGCAGATTGATGATTGTTACAACAATGTCTTTTCTTATAATGAGATGAACTAAGGCTTATACATGTACAGTTATATTTTAGCTTTAGATTTCGATTACTTGATTCTCCTTTCTATGTTGGGATACTCACTGTCTCAGACAACTTTTAAGTCACTAGATCATGATATACAATATACAACTCAGAAAAAATTATTACAAAGTTAACCAGGTTCGAGTCTATTAACAAATGCCATTAGGAAACGATTCGAGTCTTTTTCGAAATGAGGCTGCTCTGTAAACTTGGGCTGCAATTTGTATCGGTCAGGGGGTGGTTTTGAATCTTTTGATGTTCTTCTGTACATTTCTCCTAGGCCTCTTCTGGATTTTTAAGCCCAACTGAGCTGTGATATATGAATCCTGGGGAGAAACTGTCAACCTCTATCTACTTCATTCTTTGATGGATTCAAAGGACATTATGTCAACCATCCTCACATGGCTGATGACTAGCTTTGCTTGGTATTTCATCACCTTCTTGTATAGGGCACACCAGCTCATTAACGCGTTGTTAATCTCTACTAATCACTAAAGTACTAAACACCATTTATGAAAATTGACTTCTAGCTGAAAACAACCTTAGATATATGCCTCAAGTTACCCTTATGAATTCGACATCGATTAATTATAAGGCTTTAACTAGGAAGACTGTTTCTTTCTCAGTATGCATGGAGTGACTTTGAAGTGATGATCTATATGTATAGCTTGTCGGGGGAAAATAAGAAAATCGATATGTGAAGACTTGAGCTGTTTAATTTGCAGCACCAATTGCATTGTATAGCTCCTTCTCCTTCTCGATGTCTCGTCTCGATCTTCATTCCTGTTGAATTTTCCGAAAGTTGACTTGAACCGCGGTGTTTATCCGTTGAGGTTTAGCCTTAATTTTGGCAATCTGTTCGATCAAATCTAAACTAAAATGATAGCAGCTCAAGACAGGTAACTGTTTAACAAGTCAGCCTGATTGATTCCTATAGCTGATTAAGCAGACAAAATGTTTGACCAGCCAAACATCAGTGCGATCTTATACGTATAAATGCATACAAGGTCAATCTTAAACCTAGCGTAATCACGAATCGCGGAACTCATTAAAAATCAATTGCTTAATTAACTATGCCATCAAGTTCTGGTTCATACAACAACTGGTATTTCATGCAGACTAATGAAGTTGGTGGAGCTTGTGTATAAGATTTTACAATGCATGCAAGTAGCTAGGTTATCTCTAGTGCTACTAATGCTGGCATTTTGAATCTGGGTTAATTATTTAGGTTGGACTTGATCAACGGAAATTATACGAGTATCTATTGCTTAATTGCATGGAAGGTGATCCCATCAAGCCAAAACTACTATAAAAGGATCACTTTGTGCTAGAAACTATACAAGTACATTCAATAGCTATATATCTTCTTTAGTGAAGCAGTACTAAACTAGTTTGGCTCTCTCAGTTAAGATTCTGAAAATGAAAGCTAATAACATCAGTCTGATCTTATTGGTCTGTATACTTGTTTGCATTAATCTAGGGGGTTGCTTAGGTGGTAGCCTGAGGAAAAATTTCTACAAGAAAACATGTCCTCGAGCAGAGCAGATTGTCAAGGACGCCACTTGGAACCACGTCTCCGCCAATCCCAACTTGCCAGCAAAGTTACTGAGGATGCATTTCCATGACTGTTTTGTTAGGGTAAGCCATCTAAACACTAATAATTGAACATGCATGCATACTATTATGAGATTAACTATTATGAGATTATACGAGTAGTGTGTTATGTTATCAAATTGTTGAGTTGATTAGTTGATTAGTGTCTAGAATTAATGGCTTTTTGGTCCGTTTCTGCAGGGATGTGACGCCTCGGTTTTGTTGAGCTCAACAGCAAATAACACTGCAGAGAGGGATTCGTTTCCAAACTTGTCTTTGAAGGGTTTTGATGTTATTGATGATATAAAAGAACAGTTGGAGAAGGCATGCCCAGGAGTTGTATCTTGTGCTGATATCCTCGCGTTGGCGACTAGGGATTCTGTGTCATTCCAAGTAAGTTCATTGTACAAAACTACAAATGCAGTACGAGCATGGTAGCTGCTAGCCTCTCAGTAATAACTAATTCAGTAACGAAATTCGTCCCTTTTATATGTTTCCTGACTCAAATTATGTGTCATCCATAATATGTTCAGTTCAAGAAATCACAATGGGATGTTCTTACTGGTAGACGAGATGGCAATGTGTCGATAGCAAATGAGGTCTCAGGCAACCTTCCAAGTCCTTTCTTCAACTTCGCCCAACTCAAACAAAGTTTTGCAAATAAAGGTCTCACTGTGCAAGATCTTGTGGTACTGTCAGGTATATATATATATATACAAATAGATAGCTAGTTGCAGTCCATATATATGTGTAATGTGTTGTTCGATTATTGTTAACTCTGATTAAACTTGTGTATAAAAATGCATGTAGTCATGATTCACAATATGACGAAATAACATATCATGTATATGTAAATGCAAACTATATGTAACACGTATAAATTAATTAATGTGTTACGTATGTAGGTGCACACAGCATTGGCGTTGGGCATTGCAATTTATTCAGCAAACGGCTCTACAACTTCACCGGAAAAGGAGATCAAGACCCGTCTATGGACTCCACATACGCTGCCTTGTTGAAGACTCAATGCCAAGGCCCTGGTGACAGAACCACAACTGTAGAATTAGACCCTGGAAGCTTCCAGAACTTTGACAATAGTTTCTACACAATCCTTAAGCAGAAGAAGGGTCTCTTCCAATCCGACGCTGCGCTTCTCACAAACAAAGTGTCAAGCAATGCAGTCCAGAAATTGCTCAAGGGAAATGATTTCTTCACGGAGTTTGGTCAGTCTATGAAGAGGATGGGAGCAATTGGAGTCCTTACAGGCACATCTGGGCAGATTAGGACGCAGTGTGGGTTTGTAAATTCCAACTAATACTGATGGAATACTACACGTGTTGTGGGGGTTTCGGACATGTTGGTCTTAGTCTGTTGAATCTTCTTCTTAGTTAATTGTTGGTTTTTGTAATGATTAATAATCTGCCTGTTCTTCATAGGGAAAGGTTGGTTAGTCTGTTTAGATTTATGATTTGTCAGCAACTGGATGAACGTACGATATGAAACTAACGAATAAAATTGTATTCAGTTTAAGTAAAACATCTTCTATCTAGTCGGGAACTTTGTTGGGTTCGATTGGTTTTCATGAACGGCGTATCAAAATTGTCCTTGGTCATCTTCCTGCATGCTATGATCCTATCCTTATAAACATGAACGAGGCTTCTTTTTTTCTTTTCAGGATGATCTTTATAATGAGCAGCTATGTATATGCTTGTGAAGAGAATTTCAAAACCCCACCCTTAACTTTACACTATAGTTAATTACATATCCATATTTGGAGGTACACCCATACAAAATAAAAGATATATCATTATAAAACTTGTATGTGGAAAAGTTAACACAAAATTGAATAAATAAGTGTTATTATCATTTCTTGGTCGTTTTTATAACAGATTAATGTCATACTTATGGTGTTATACGCACACTTGACGTTTTTATTTGAAAATAAGAATATCTTCGTAATGTTTTCATTTCGATCGATATGCTATATTGTTTTTTATTTTTTTTATTTTTTTATAATATACTTCAAGACTTTAAGAACCCTAAACTATATTCATCTCAAACAATTAATCTCAAGTCTAACTAGGAAATTTCGTCAGCAATATACTGGGCCAAGTATGTTACCAAAAAAAAGTGGGCTCCTTGTATAGTCCATATATAAGCCTATAAGGTCTAAAATCTATGATTCAAACCCGACAAACCATAGACGATTAATCTTGCCAACCCGGTTCGGAGTCTAGTTTCTCACCGCCGTCCTCCATCAACCTTTTCACTCCGCTCTGCAAAACCAATCACATGGGTCTTTCCAAGGAACAGCTTCTTGCTCGCTTAAAGGTCTTACCTTTACCTCAATCTCTCTCTCTCTCTGGCTATTTCTCTGTATATATTGGACTGTGCTTTAAATTTGATCCGTGCAGTCTCTGTTTGGTCTAGCTTTTCATTGTTTGAGCTCAATTAGAAGACCCAATGTCCTTGATGCTCGGTTTATTTCAGTAACTATAGATTGAATGATGATAAATGAATGCATAGCTTGCAAGACTGTATCTTTGCTCCAATGTCTTCAATTATGAGAATGTAGACAAATGCATCTATGTAGTTTCCCAGAACTAACCTATAGTGTTGGTTTCATCAGGAGCTTGAGATTGATTTTTCCCAGTATGATCATCCTGTTGTTTTGACAGTTGAGGCTCAGGTAAAGACATTGAGAAAAGAAAGAAAGAACAAAACTTGTAGTTTATTGTCTTTGTTTTCAATGTGATTTAGTTAGATAATCTGAGGCAAAAATGTAATTTTTCGATCAGGCAAAATATGTTGGACATCTGGGAGGTGGACTCAGTAAGAATTTATTCTTGAAGGTATGGTACTCCAACTTTTTGCTAAACAGCAAGTGCATTGCGTAGATTTCGGATTTTGTAGTTTCTTTTTTTCCTGCGTTATGCACAGAGTATGTTAGAAACTCCAGTTTTTTTTGTAAATGCAGGATAAGAAGAGTAGGTTCTATATTGTTTCCGCTTTGGCAGATACTAAAGTAGATCTGAAAGGTATGCACGTCTTCCTAATTCGAATCATTCGATAATGTAATGTGTAGTTTAGACATCAGAAAGTATTTGTGCACATGTCTTTGACATGGTTTGGCTCTTTGGAGGTGCCATGGCGATAATGTAATGACTACTGAGTTCTATTTGTTACATGAAAGCGGAGCAGTTCTATCTGTGAGGCTTGGTTTGGGAAAAGGTGGTTTGAGAATGGCTCCTGAAGAAGCACTGGGAGAGATACTTCAGGTTGGCATATGCTAATATTGACTTTTCTGGGAACTTTCGATTCAAACAAACTGAATAGGATGTCCTATACATGTTTTCAATAATAATAATAATAATAATGATTTTGATAGTTATCAAAAGTATATGAAGTAAGTATGTGTGCGCATCTTTGTAATCTTCTTCTGATGCTGTATCTTGCGTTTTATTTGCCAGGTCCCACCGGGTTCTGTTACTCCTTTATCACTGGTGAACGAATCTGCGCGGTATTTGTCTTTCATTTTCATTTAGATATTCATATAACTTGTTTCTCTTGATTAATTTCCATCCTTGTGTTGCTACTCTTGGCTGCGAACGTAAAGTATTGTATTTTGTGTCTTTCAACCAATTACTTATTACCATGTGATTGATGCTACTTTCCCTATGTAACAATCCAATATACTTTCAACCACTAAGTCATAAGTTTGACATGGTTTTGATTTTAAACTTGATATAAGTGGTGGAAACAGTTATCTCCCTAACTGAGTTCTTGTTCATTATGCTGTTCATGATATAGTTCAGCCCATCTATTATTTTCGTTGTGAATTCTCTTATGGTCTGTCTCTTTCTTGTAGCAATGTCTCTCTGCTGTTGGATCATAGATTTAAAAGTCAGAAGTTTTGCTTCTTCCACCCGTTATCGAATGACATGTCAATCTGTAAGTAATATTGGTTTTGATGAATGGAATGATGTATTGAAGAGTCCTATTATCTATCTCCTCTGTATAAAATAGTGTTTTGTTATTTGCTAATTATGAAACCACTACTTCTAGTTATCTAGGCACTACTTCCAATTACCTGAACTTTGAAGTCTTTGGTGATGTCATTATACCTATCCTTTATTATTTCTCTTCGTCTGTGAAAGAAAGTTGCACTGTTATAATTATTATCATTGTCAATAATTTTCCAATCTTCTAATCATTCGTTTGAACTTCCACATCTTTTTTTCACAAATTTGTCAGGCACTGCAATGATTATGAATTCCTTGTGTTATTTTTCTTTGATATGTTTAACCCTGATTCATTACATATATTTGTGTTCCCAGCATTAACTACCAATGGTCTTGACAAGTTTCTCAAGTCAATTGAGAGAGACCCTTCATATGTTGACTTGGAGGTAATTAGAATACCGTTATCAGCATTCATTATTGAATATTACATCATTCCATCTAACATAACTGTTCTGTTGCAGGCTAACCCATCAGTTGGGAAGGACCAACCTCCTGATCTTGCATCTCTGGTGCCATCGAGTTCTGTAGTATTGCCAGATCCCCCAGAGACAGCAGCTTCCTCAAAAGTTCCTACAGAAAACAAAGTTTCTGCGAGCAACAAGTCGACAAAAAGTGCAGGTACTATCATGTGTAGATGAGATTTATTGTTGATATAATCATATATAGAATGAGAGTTCACATGCAAAATCAATTCTCCTTGGCAGTAGTGGCAGTCTCAGGTTCAGATTTTATGTGAGCGACAAAAGAAGAGGGCCAGATCCTTTTTTGAGAGGCTAAAGGTCTATTGTGTAAACAGACGTGAAAATATTTTAGAGATATCCATATGATTGAAGGATCCAAGTGAATTGACCCCAATTGAATTGAACCCAAATTATAGTAATTTAATGCATTTCTTTACTTTTCAGCTAGAACTTCCCTGTGAGTCTTTGGTCTGGTGATTTCTATCTCAATACTAAGGTTTCTGTGCTTTGTCTTATTGACTTGTGTGTTTTTTCCTAGTGTGTTTAACTGACGATAACTTCAGTGTATGATGAAGTATAATTTTGATTTTATTCTAAGGGTATGTATTGAAAGGCTTCCATGTATTGATATTGATGTTAACCAGTCGAACGTTCTTTCATGATGCAGCAAGCACTTCTAAGCCATCCGTCAGTGCTACAAAATCCCAGGATAAACCAGCCAACATAACAGATGTTGGGAAACTAGTTGATGATTTACTTGAGTCAACATCTTCTCTATTGCTGAAAGAGGTTACAATAACACTCTGGTTTTCTACAATTTCAACTTAAGCAGTTTTCTTTGATGTGCTAACCAGAATCAAGCCATTACAGATTACGGAGAAGAACTTTAAGGAACATGGAGAAGGACTTGGAGAAGAGTTATCGAAGAAAATTAAAAGTCAACTAGCTGCAGAATTGCACAACACAGTTGTAAGTATTTTGCTTTGATGGTCAAATGTTTTTATTTTAAAGTCATTTATTTTCTATGATTAAGAAGCTGTTGCTGTAACATTGTTATTAGTGTACATCTGTTGAGAAACTTTTAGGCTTAGTTTGGTATTGTGGTTTAAAAACTCAATTTTTAAAAAACTCAGTTTTAAATAAGCAACCCTCAACATGCTTTTTAAAATCGTGGTTATTTAAACTAAAAGGTTTTAAATAAGCAGGTTTTAAGATTTTACCAAACAAAAAATATATTTAAAATGATGATTATAAGTGATTTTAATTCCCAAAACTCAATACCAAACTGGGCCTTAAACTAAGATTCAGACTTGTTATCATCTTTGTTGCAGATGATATTCAAAAATACTGCATACACGGAAGGATTCCATGCTGGGATGCACTGTCGTCCAAAGCGTTCTTACTGATTCCATGCAGAAACAATCTATGTACCTCTTGATTGCCAATCTATTTGAAAGCTATATGCTAACTCAAAGGTTTTTTTTCTGACATTCAATAGAGTAGATATAAACTTCTTTGATGCATCCTTTAAGAAACCTGTCAGTACTTTTGTTCTTTATGATGGATTAACTGTTCTGTATGTATACCTATGCCTATGTACATCTGATCATGTTCGTAATCAAGCCAATCACAATATTAGAATGTTAATTACACATTGCTTGGCTTCTGATATCAAATACTGATTGGAGTAGAGTTTTGGCTGTGATGTGGTTTTTGGATGATCTATCAACTAGCTCTCTGTTTAACCTTTTGGTTAATGGATCCGCAATATTATCCTTTGACCTCACATAGTCAATAAAGATAACTCCAGTAGAGAGTAGTTGTTTGATGGTATATATGTCTTTGACGAATATGTCTTGACTTACCATTATACATCGTGTTCTGTGCCCTGCCAATTGCAGATTGACTATCACAATGTATGCATATTACAGGCACAGATTTTGTCCATCTTAGAATATCCTCAATGAATTGGCGTAGCCATTTTGCCGCTTCCCCCCACATTTGTCCAATGTGACAAATTCAGACTCTATCGTGGATCAGGTTATAATTGTTCGTTTAGAAGATTTCTAGGACACTGCGCATCACTGTATCCTTCTAGGACAACTATATTTGTATAGTGCAGCACATAACTTCAAGTGTACGTTAAGTATTTGACTACCGTTACAATTGCTTGCCAATGCATAGCTCCAGGATTACTCATGTATCTACATAGCTTGTTCTCAACATAAGCTATGTCTGGTCTTGTACAACTCGTTAAGTACATCAAACTTCCTTTGACTCTAAACATGTTTAAAGATTACTACTCAATCATTTTGGTAATTCTAATCAAGCACAACCAGGTAAGATGGTGAGGTTTTAGTGGAGCATGGCTCACTTAAGTACATTACCTCGATAGTTCTTGCCTAGACATCGTGTCCAATTGAGTAAGCCTAGTTGGAAAGATTCATAACCTTTCTTTCCATAGTTCATATGGAGCTTTCTTTTTTCCTTTTGGGCACCTTATTTAAAAAGTCATTGTCCGTTAAAATGGCGTCTCCCCATATTTTGTTGAGTTGATTTTCATCCTCATTTTTATAGAGAACCTATTTCTCTACTCTCTCATCTTTGTTTTCTAGCAGATGCTCACAACAATATTTTGTATTGTTGTCGACAAAGATTATGAAGTATTTAATACCACTTCTTGTTCGCGTTGATCTCAAATCACATATATCACATTCTTTCTTTAAAAGATGATCTTTGTTAGTTTTGTCTCAAACCGAGTTTCACACTTATGTTTGATAAATGATCCATGTTAATTAGTCTTCGCAAAGCAATGTAATTAACATATCCTAGTCTACCATGCGATAAAATGGAAGACTCAAACATATAGGTTTAGGGTTGCTAGAAATCTGTATGCATCAATTCTCTCTATTTTAACTAGCATTACATTAAAATAAAGATTAAATAGTTTAAATGTACTTATATATCACCTAAAATATCTTAGAAGAAATAAAATAAATTATAGCTAGCCTCATTTGAGTTATCTCGCTAGCTAAATATAGCTATAGCTAGCGAGATAGCTAAAAGTTATAATAGTTTAAGTTTGGCTAGTCTGCTGGAGCTCCTAAAACATCCAGAAAAGCTAAACACGCTCTTTAAAATAGCTAAGGAGTTAAAATAGAGAATCTGCTAAATATGCTTTAAGGTCTAACTCTAATTGGTGGTTGATTGATGTACGTTGTTATCAAACTAGTATTTTGTGCGGTCCTTGTAGATTTATCATGCTTATGTTTTTGTCAAAAATAATAGCAAGATTTTCCATTTTGGTCGTTTCAATCGAGATGATAAATTTTGAATGTACAACAACTATTCTTAATTAGGCAAGGACAGCCCTAGTCAAATCCAATTTGCACCCCCAAAATCAACCATTTTCATCAACATCATGACCAAACTTTGGGTTAGAATTATGAGATTGATCTCAGAATTTTACTTGGCAATCAAGTGAATCAACGAAGAAAAAGAGAGAAACGAAGAGAGCAGGATATGAGTGGTTGTACCAACTCGATTGACGATTGGTGGAGTAGAGAATCTAGTTATCGAGGGTAAAAAGGGAGAGAGATCGATCAAACAAGAAAGAACGTACATGCATGAAACATGACCCTCAAGACACTCGTATGAAATTTCAAAATTGAACAAGCAAGGAAGGTTCATTTCATTGTCATGATATATGTTATAAACACGCACCTACTTATTTACCTATATAACAAAGTTTGGTCGACTGTTCACAAGTATGTGAATAGTGTTTGTGAACAGTGTAATTACCATTTTGCCCCTGTTATTTTTAAGAAACTACAATATTGTCATTAACCCTAAATATATAATCAGTATAACAAACGAGTATAATTTGCATGTATAACATTCTATGAAGTACATATCATAAACATTTTTATCAATCAATTAACATATTGACCAGCTTCATAACGTTGTTTTTGGATAAAATAATTTTAATGTCCATAGAAATTTCAAAATCATGAGAATTACAATTTTATGAATTTAAATCCCATTAATTGATAATTTCATTGTTTGTACAAGAATTTGTATTCAGACTTACCTTAATTACGAGAATTAACAAATGACACTTATTTTGTGAAAAATTTAAGTCGGAAATTTAAGCTCCTAAATTCCACGATTATTTTCCCATGAAAATTGCTAATTCCATGAGATAAGTATCCAAACGAGGGAAACCGTCCTAAGAAATTAGAAATTCTTTATTTTTGATTGAATTCTCGGTAATTCACCCGTATCCAAAATGTATAGACCGCGCCAAGGCGCAGGTATAATTCTAGTTAAGGAATAATAGACAGCCCACTTCTCATTTCCTTCCTGCAAGCTTTCTCACTGTACGTTCAAACATCAACTTCAAGGAAATGGCCCAAACCTGATAGGAGGCTAAAGAGTCCACCGACTCAGGCCTAGGCCTAGGATTTACTGACCACCCTTTTGTGCCCACCATTGTGCCCACCCACCTATTCTAATGTCAAGTGTCTTTTTTCTTAACAATCTCTAACCATGATTACATATAAAATTATAATAAATGAATTTTGTTTTTTTATTTTAACTTTAACTCTTTTTAAAATTAGCCTTTATTATTTCTTTTAAGGTGATTTCAAACATGTGCAAGCCTTTTTCTTTTTTTCTTTTATTACCCACATACTGGGTCTTTGCTTTATTTTTCAGAACACCCAATATCCTATTTGAATGGGTTCAAGGAACCATCGATTCTTACCTGTTTATAAAAAACTGCAGAGAACAAAAAGAATTAGGACAAACAATAAAATGTACTTAATAACAAGCCATCCTTGACAATTATAACACCATAAAAATCAAAGAGTGGAGTTACATTACCATTCATGAAAAGTATGATAATATATATCATCATGATGTAGCTAGCTAATGAAAATATCATATATAAACGATATACAAAGTTAAACATAAGAAAAGATCCATCTGTGTTTTTTTTTTGGGTCTATTGTTTGTTTTTATTTCCATCTGTTTTTCAACAAATTCTTTATTTGGAGAGTTGGAGATATTGTTATTATTATTTTTTCAAAAGAGTTAAAGTTAAAATATAAAAAAACAGAATTCATTTATTACAATTTTATATGTAACCATGATTGGAGATGGTTAAAAAAAAAAAGACATTTGGCATTGAAATAGGTGGGTGGGCACAATAGTGGGCACAAAAGGGTGGTCGGCAAATTTGCATCCCCCAGGCCTGAAACAACTTTTCTTTACAGCTGTTCATCTACTAATTCTTAGAATCAAGCGAAATAAAAGTAATTAAGGGAATTAACAGTACTACGTGTTCTCATCGAATCAACACAACACAAATAATATTTTTAAATATTAAATGTCGTTTTGCTGTTCCATTTTGAGTTTATAGCTTTAGTTTTCTTTTAAAAAATTATTTTTAAAAAAAATGCACACTCTGGTTTGAGAGTTCAACTCTCGTGAACAAGAGAAATTTTGTTAACACATCTCTAAACGCTAGATACACATCTATTTTGTTTTACACAAATTATGTAAGACTTTGTGGGTACGTAAAATTACCAAAGAAACACTCATATTAAAAGTAAAAAAACTTAATAAAGACATTCATAAAAGCTATTATACTTTAAACATTTTTTACTTTTTAGGTTAAATCGAGTACCAATATTTTGACACCACATATATATATATAACGAATATATAATGTATATATAATATATATATAGTCTATATATTTATATATTTATATATATAGTATATATATACCGACACAAAACAAAACAAGATATATAATACATCACTACAGTCCTGAACGAAACTTTTAGAATTAGAATGTTCAATAATCATGGGTAATGCATCAAGTCTTGAGAATCATATTGCATATATATATATATATATATATTGTCCAGTATATATATCGTATATTATATTATTGAGTATTTTATTGTTACAATAAGATATAAAATATTTCTTTTTTGTTATAATTAAAAATGATGTAGAATATTTAATTGTAGTAATAAATGCCAAAATCTCCAAAATGGGGAAACTCTTGGAGTTAGAGCAAAATTTTTTTGGAGATTTTGACTTTTGCTTCTCCATTTTGGAGAAATTTTGGGGAAGCTGTTGGAGATGCTCTTATATTGTCCTTAAGGTTGCATCAGTACACTCCTTAAACTTGCCACGCTCTTCAATGACGTACAACCACTCACTTCCAATACTTCTATCTGCGATGGGAGCTCCGGTAAAGATAGAAGCTTCACGGAATCGACCAAGATCAGAATGAGCAGCTCAGAAGCATTCTTGATGCTCGTAGGTATGCTCTCAATCATGGTTCCGCTTAGATTTATTTGTTGCACTGTGAAGCAAATGAGACTATCAGGGATTTCTAATATTCTGCCCCAAGTGAGACATAGTTTTTTCAATGAACACAAACGTCCGACAACTGACGACAATGAACATAGAGAAAGATCGAGGGACTCAAGATGATCTAAATTGTAGATACAATCTGGATCAGACTCATTGGAGAAGGTGTTGCTGCTACTTGGAAGATTTTTAAGGTTTGAACAGCAACCAAGATCCAATAATGAAGCTTTTCACAAGACCAAATTGATGACGATATGCAAACTTAATATTTCTATATTGCATGGTATCCCCCTAACGATTTTCAGATTCTCGCAACCTTGCAGATCTAAATAAGAAAGTTTCTCAAGATTTTGAAAATATGAAGGAACTTCAACCAATCTTGTACACCAACTTAGATCTATCCTCTCAATATTAGGACTACTAGAGAGATCGGGAACTTCAGTCAGTTTGTCGGGAATTTCTAAAATTCAAATGTTTGAAGCTCCTAAGATTCTGCAAGCAAAATAGTAAAAGAAAAATTAAAAGAATAGATTAATTGAAGGTAAATGTTTCTAGGCCTTATTAAGGCCTATAATTTATAGCCTTAATCCTAGATAACATGCCAAGTCACATATCCACATCATCAAATAAAAAAATCATGTTATGTCATTTTTGGGTAAAAATACAATCTTCTCTTTCATATCCAATGACTCTAGATTATTTTGTTTTTATTCTATAAAAAGATGTTTTTGAAGCCACTTTTTTCTATTACTCATGCTTAAATTTAAAATGTGAAATATATATATATATATAATTATACTCAGTTCAAAAATATGAACTCATTTGAATATATATAGTTCATCCAATATAAATTAGATAGAGTATTTTTTTATTTATTTCTTTTCTTAAAGTTTGTATGGAGAATATATATATATATATATATATATATATATAAAGTAAAAAGAAAAAATAATAGTGAATTAAGAAGTGTAAAACTATTTGATTCATAAAGATGATTTTTTTTTATTAATATCGTAATTGTGACCTTAAATCTAATGAATTATTATAATATTTGACTCCATAAATAAATGCATTTAATTTATTTCAACTAAATCAACTTGATTAAAGAAGTTAACTAAATGATCTTGATGAAAACAAAAAACAATATTTGGTATAATTATTTGTTAATTTGGTGTGATTATTAATTAGATCGTTATTAATAAACTATATTTGGTATAGGCAACATATATAGACATGTCTATATTAAGAGGATATGCAAACATTCATATTAGTATACATACTGTCATCTATAAATTAATCCTCCTTATAATAAGGTAATCAGAAAAATCAAAACTTAAATTAAATTCGCAAATTAGAAAGAAAATTTAACATTCATATTCGGTAGCTTATGAAATATTGTGATTCAAGAAGTAAAAAGTTCCCACTAATAAATTGACTTCAACTATTGAAGTTCCCTACAAATCAAGAGCATAGTATAAACAAGCGTACAATATAGAAAGCAATGAACTCAACATTAGATTTTCATACATCTAGAAAATGAATCAGCAAAAAAACTAGAAGCAAATCTAAAAAATGAGTTTTCTTTGGTGTTTATTCTTCCTAACTAGCTAGTAATTCGAAAAATATGTTAATGAATATGTGGATCTTACTGATTTATTATGCAATGCTTGATAGCAATCCTTAGCATTCCACAATCTTTTGCGTTTCGATACCACCTTCAATTACCCTTCCCACTTCTTGCAACAAATCATGCATCTCTACACGGTCGTTTATGATCGATACAAGAGACATATCAATGAGAACTCCAACTCCTGACAACGGAGAGAACCCATGCATTTCCAACACTCTTTCTGCATCAAATATATTCTCCCCTTTGAGAAAACAGACAATATCAAGAAATATCCCCTTCTCGTTGTCTTCTAATCCATCATAACACAATCTCAACACATTATGTACTTTTTTGTTGGGAAATGTTTTCAATTTTTACTATTCCTCTTCCCAGACTATTTCACTTTTGCAATGAAGGAATGAGGAAGTCAAAACTGTAAGAGCAATGGATTGCATCCAGCATAATCTATCACTTTTTTTGACAAATTTGAATAACCTTCTCTAGAAGAGTCATCTTCAAAAGCAATCGATTGGAACAGCCGAAGAGCTTGATGATATGACAACAAATCCACCTTGTATATATGATCCTCATGCACCCTCTTCTTCAACATGCGCCTATTTCTCGTTGTTATAATAACTCTACTTCCAGAGCTAAACTGAACTTGTCACGTCCCGAATTTTGGATTAATAAAAATCCAAATTCAAGACATGATAACAAAAATAAAAAGGGTCATATAATATAATCCGACGTTTACATAACTTTAGAAGCCAAGTAAAGGTCACGCTCTAAGAGCTTACTACAAATGATAATCAATAATAATAAAAGATTCAACTCTTAAGAAGCAGCTTCTAGACCTCTATGTCTCAATCTTGAAAATCTTCACCTGCAAAATCAACCTCTACACCATGGATTGGTGCACCGGGTTGTAAACAACGAACCCGGTAAGCTTTACAAGCTCGTATGAGTAATCTAAATTAAATGACACATCCCAGAATCACATAAGGTAAAACCAGAAATTTCTGCATTAGAAACTTAGTTCAGGAAATCGCCTAAAAACAAGAGAATTCAAAAGAAAGTAAATAAGAAACACGACAATTCAAATTCAATCCAATCATAAGGAATCCTGCAAAAAGTGTAGCTTAGGAATTCCGCTAAAATCACACAATTAAGATTAAAGAATGAGAAATTTTATAACACATCTCTAAACGCTAGATACATGTCTCTTTTTTTTTTACACAAATTATGTAAGACTTTGTGGGATGTAAAATTACCAAAGAGACACTCATATCAAAAAGTAAAAAAAAAACTTAAATAAAGACATTCATAAACATTTTTTACTTTTTAGGTTAAATCGAGTACCAATATTTTGA
>NC_020492.1:18635947-18639765 GCF_000184155.1 Fragaria vesca subsp. vesca | reverse complement strand
AAGTAGAAGATTTAGAAAAGAATGTGAATTTAGTGAATAGGTTCCATGTGTATTTTCAATGAGGGTATTTTGGAAAACTTGGATATGTGTATTTAGTAAAATGTTAAAACAAAAAAGTTAATAGGAGGTGTATTAAGTATGGAATGTGTATCTAGTATTTAGGGATGTGTTAATAAACTTTCTCTTAAAGAATCTTTTGCGGAAATCCATAGTTCAGGAGATACTAAAAATAAGGAATTTAAATGACAACACGTAAGAACATCACACAATCATTTTTCTACCCGTACTTATGAGTTCGTCAATACTCAGTCATCCTCCATGAAGTACCGACAGACAGACTAGAGCTCTAAACTAACTGTAACCAATCACCCGGCCAAGGCTTGGTTCCCGGTTTACTGACACCACCACGAAGGCTCCTAACCACTAATGCACACAATCACCACTAAGGCATCATGCCACAACAAATGCACACAATCACCACGAATGCACCATCCACAACTAATGCACACAATCACCACAAAGGCACACATCCAATTACTCTCCCATCATAACACTTATCAACCTCAACATGCTACTACACCATCTCAAGAAGAGTAATAATACACAACAATCGATCAAAGCACAAGCAATAACCATATTTCAACGTCACAATATCACATGATCACAACGTGCTTTTCACAAATACACACATGTGAATATAAATATTTAAAACAAGAATAGTCTACCAACTCCAATTATGACTCATGATCGGAAGTCCTTTTGAAAGATTTTATTTTTATCAAAAAACTTGTTTTCACTTACCCATGAGCACCCATGAGCCGTTGACGATCAAGCTCATTTATATTTAAAAACAAAATCATTTTCCTTCAAGGACAACTTCACAGTTAGCAATACTCACCTTTAACTCCCGCTGCGTCTTCACACACCACAAGAACAAGCACAACACAAACTTCATCAATCACCTAGATAGCACAATTCAACATAGTGACCAACAAAACAAGTGATTACCATTTACACTAACTAGTTAAAACTTAACCCAAAGATTTGCCCTATCGAGATAGTCCTCTTACGAGACCTCCCAAGGTCACCGAAACCCCATGAACAGCCTATGGTAACCAATAAATGATCACCTCTATGTTCAGATTCCATAAACTGAAACCGAAAGGAAACGAATTCCAGAAAAGCCCTAACATACTCAAGCAACTCTGAAACCTACAATCTACATGTTTACATACTCGTATTGATGAGCACAACCTAACAAAAACTACAGACCTCCTAACCCCTACCGGACGTGCCACCACAGACAGCAACGAGTGGGCCCCACGCACCGTCCCTACCACTTCAAAAATTGGGCAAACTCCTAACAACAAACTTGTAGAACACATCAAATGGAACAATTTTCATACCTGTGGCCAAAGCCAATTCAGTCGGAAAGAGGCCGGAAACGTCGCCAAAAAATTGGAATCCACCACCGCAACTCTACAGTGTAAGTCGAGCTTCAAGACTACCAGAAGTCAAACCAGGGCGCCAAGGAACTTCTATCCTGACCGGTTTCAAGCATTGTCGCCGCCACCGGAGGTGAGAATCCTGACCGGGTCTCAACACAGACTTCTTGGCTTCGATTCGTGCACACCACTATGAATCGGTGCAAGCCACCAGTATAGAAAGGCTCAAACAAAGGAGAGGAAGAGAACCTGACGGTGCCGGCGTCTAGGTCGGTCGGAGGTGGCCGGAAAAGCCGAGTCGGGTCAGGCGGGTTCGGGTCGAGTTAGGCGGAAAACTCAGATACTGAAGGTGAGGTGCGCGAGAGAGAGAGAGAGAGAGAGAAGAGAGAAGGGGTTTGCGTAAAAAATGAGATGGAGAAACCCTAAACTTTTCTTTTTAACCCACAATCCCGTAAAGCCACAAACTTTCGCTGACCACAACTTTCTCACACGACGTCTGTTTTACGCGTGCCACGTGTTTACGAACTCGTATCGTCGTGCTCTACAACTTTCGTGAAGGAAGTTTCTCGAGAAACCCAACAAATTAAAAAGTCAACTCTTGACCTTTCGAAATAAAGCATTTTCAAAAAATTAATCACTCGAACACTTCCGGTCCATTCACTAAACCATAAATCCACACAACTCCTACTTAGATAATTTCCAAAATAAAATTAGAAACTAATATTGAAATTCCAGGGTATTACAGAACTTGCTCTCCAAGTAAAAATTCTAACTGGCTCAAGTCACTCACATCATCAAGAACTACAAGGACCGTTGTACGAGAAAGCCTATCTATAACATAACTTGACCCTATGGATGGAGAGTCGATACTGATATGCCGATCCTTTAACAACTTACGAAGAAATTCAATTCGTAAATGATACATGCCATGTTTCTCTGATTCTTCCGTAACATTTGCTAAAAACACACAAGCATGGAATTTAGATGAGTTTAGGTGAAAAACAACATCAGCGAGGGTGGTCTTACCACAACCTCCCATACCCCATATACCTACTGTGCGGAAGCAAACATCTTGTGCAGGAATGCATAACAACAACTCAAGTTGTTGAATGTGGTTTTCCATCCCAACCAGGCCCTTTGTGGAACATGAAAGTTTCCGATTCAGTTTCGACAAAATGTCCTCAACAATTGTCTCAACTAATTCATTCTCATGCCTGGTATATATGGATCAAAATAACAAATCAAAGAGTCAGCACTTAGCTAGGTAATTAATCAAATTGTAACTCGCAGAAACTACTACAAAAAAAGTTACAAAGTTAATTGATTACCTCCTATTTTGTGATGAATATCCAGATACATTGGCTGCTCTTGTCAAAACATCCCTCCATGTGTGGAACTTGTCCATGTGGTCCTTGAATCTCTTTTCAAGTTCTGCAAATGCAATTGCATAACTCCTTTCCTGTTTCCGCACATCTGTTGGATCTGTCTCATAAAAAACGGGGATCACACCTTGCCCATATGTTTCCTTGAGTTCATCTAAGCACCACCTAGAATCGCCATAGTGTTCAGAGACGATGATTACTGAAATCTTGGACTGCTCGATCGCTGTCAACAAGGCAACAAGGCAGGTTGAATTTCATCCCCTCTCTCTAGTGATTTATCATCCATGTACGCATGGATTTTTTTTCCCCTTCAAAGCCGCATATAGATGACTGATAAATGTACACCGGGTGTCCTCACCTCTGAAACTAAGAAACACATCATACTTTTGTTGAGGGAGGACATGAGCAGCAGTAGAAGAAGAAGAAGAAGCCATGTTCATAACCTGTATATTCATATTCAGAGGACAAGGATATAAATAATAAGCTAGCTAATAACACTCGTACCGGAATTTATACAATGTATAAAACAGAGTATTGACTAATCAAGAAACAACGAATTGCAGAGAGACTGAGAAGTTCAACCAGCAATACAATCTCTTGAATTTGCAAAGATCAAATTGCGGCAATGGTGTTTGGATGCTAGCTATTTAATCAAATGGGAAGTGGTAAAGTAAATGGACCCCTGACCTTGATTATCCACAGAAATATTCAATGAACGATGGGAGAGATGGAACTTAATTTTGTTATGAAGTTCCAGATCCTGGTAGATTGGAAGAAGAAGCTCGCTGGTCCCTAGTAGAGATAACTTTTGAGTCTTCTGGTGTGAACTGATGAGCAGGAGGCTTTATAGGCTCAAACTTTTGAAATTTTTAGATAACAATAAAAATAATTAAAAAAAACAGAGAACCATTTGAATCAAGTAATGGAATGATTCAAACGGTTCTTAATGGTTTATACAAGGGTTTCATATATATATATATATATATATATA
>NC_020492.1:18622068-18635927 GCF_000184155.1 Fragaria vesca subsp. vesca | reverse complement strand
TAGGTAGGTAGTATATATATATATATATATATATATATATATATATATATATATATGCTGCCGTAGGTTTATGGTTAATTACTTTATTCAATTCAATTAGACGGTAGTATAAATGAACCATAACTGTTATGCCACCCTATACCTAGAGAAATACCTAATAGGTTAACCCCAAAATAGCATATCTAAATTATAAGAAAGCCCATTGAGGCCACAATTGCAGAATTTACGCCTAGATAGAATTTTGGGCAAAAAACCCTCAAAAGTAGGGGTATATGTACTAGCTGACAAAAGAAAGAAGTTATTAAGTTGGTGTTTCTTCACTTCGCTCCACACAGACGCACTAAGTTCTTCTCTTTGGCAGTTTGGCTCCTCGCACATACCGCACAAGAGCACCTATCTCCTCTCATTTCTCCTCTGCTTGTGCTCATTTGATAATGATTTTGTTATTGATGAGTTTGAAGTGAGCAAAACTCGTAGGTTATGATTTAGTTAGTTTATTGTTTGAAATGAGCAGAACTCATATGGCATATTTATGCTTGTCGTTTTTGATTCATGAGGTTTGGTTTTTGTCCTTTCAGTGTTTGTTTTGATTGAAAATAATAAAGACGTGAGGATGAGCCTCCTTCTAAGTTCCAAAGCTCAAAAAAAAAAAAAAAACACTTGAGAAATTAGCCTAAATAACTTTTGGATCCTAAATCCGCCACTGAAGCCAATTGTACGGTAGAGGAGAGTGAGCACGTAGGAACAACCATAATTCAGGCCCGGGCCTGAAATGAGGCAACACCCTCAGGTACCAGGTCTTTGAGGGACCCAAATTAAAGGGAACTATCAGTTCAAACCTCACACTGTCAGTAAATTTGATTTCATATCCCCAATAGTGTTTCTATGTTCATCATTACCACAAACGACATCCATTTATCCAAGAATAACTCTGGTGCTAAGGAGGTCGATGTCAATCTGTTCCATTTATCCAAGAACAACTCAGAGACTTGTACGAATTGTGGTGATGACTTCTTCTTCAGACTCTTCCGTGGGCTTTCAATCGCCGGCAAGTGTAAATGTCAATCTGTTCCTCTATCTCAAGAGACCTCCTTTTGATCCATATCAGAGTTCATTGATCTCTCAACTAGCCTTTACACTGTTACACTTGAATGAGTCCTTTTACACTTGTACTTACTCCTTACGGCTCTCATCAACACCAATCCTACTCAAATTTTGTTTCATATCCTATCCACTTTTCCAATAACCCATCCCACTCTCTTTTCATCCTTATCTTTTACTTATTCAACGCACCTTTTTTGGTTCTTTTACCCTTTGTTTTGACTATAAGAAAAGGGGGTTAGATATTGTAAATATATATATATATATATATATATATTCACATAAATCTAATTTATAATTAAAATAAATAATTATAATTATAAAATCAAGAACACAAGATGAACATGAAGAACACCAATGTTACCAACTCGGGTGTAGGAGGAGAGGAAAATGTTGAAATGGAGTCGTGTGTCTCACACACTTTCCCTAAGACAAATTATGTCTCCTCTATCGGTGCAAAAAGTTTGATGGCACTTGTTTCCTAGGATACAACGACTGTTTGTGCTTTAGAGCTCCACTGCTGCCAAGAACACTCAACGAACTTATAGTACCTTCTATCTATCACCAGAAAGCTAAAACTAAAGAGAGAAAAACTCTTTGAGAATAGAAGGTGATTATCGAGAAGGTGTTTCAGATGTATTTAGACCAAATGAAGTGTCACATATTTATACATGGAGGAATGTGATCACCACTTTAATGTCATGAATCTATATTCATGAGTTACAACCTTTCACATGCCAACCCTTGACATTGTTTGATATGTTACAACCTTTAACATGCCAACCCTTATCATTTTTTAGTCACAAAATTCAACCATCATTGAACTTGTTGTTACAGAATCCAAAAGGTTATGTAGTTGTTACAAATTCCAAATCCTAAAGGTCAGCGAAATGTGAAAAGTCCAAAAAACGTTTCAAGTAGTCATCTTTGGGTGACTATTTCTTATGGGAGGTGAAATTTACACTCCTTATTTTACAATCCACACTCCCACCTTTCATTTTTTGGTAAAGTTTTCACAAAAAGACAAAACACATATCACTAAAAACAAGATTTAAATTACCAAAAGATGAAATTAAGTGGGAATGTGGATTGTAAAATTAGGAGTTTAAATTTCAGTTCCCTTTCTTATTCACCCTATAACCCATTTAAATTATCTAATTTAAATTGGTTAAATAAAATGGTGAAAAACACCAATTTTCCAACAATTCCCCATATGAATGAAATTGGCGACCAAAGACTCGATAGACTTGGTGATAAATTTCTACGATTGAAACCTGCTTAGGATATGTTTTACCCTTTGAACCTTCCCTTGTGAAAGTATGTTGAGTTTACTAAATAGACAGTAGACGCAATGTCTTTGAACTGTTCGTCATTTGTGTAAATGATAACATACCTCACACAAAAGTCTTAATGGTACTTTACAGTTTTACAGTTCTCACTTTTGTGTCTATTTTGGCCCTGAACACGCGTCTGGTTCTGTAAGAGTTTGATAAGAATTGTGCCCTAAACAATTACCTTAGAAACGGCCACACTTCTCGCTCTTGCATAGGTGATTTCTTAATTAACATACCTCACACAAAAGTCTTCATGGTACTTTACAGTTCTCACTTTTGTGTCCATTTTGGCCCTGAACACGCGTCTGGTTCTGTAAGAGTTTGATAAGAATTGTGCCCTAAACAATTACCTTAGAAACGGCCACACTTCTCTCTCTTGCATAGGTGATTTCTTAATTAACATACCTCACACAAAAGTCTTCATGGTACTTTATAGTTCTCACTTTTGTGTCCATTTTGGCCCTGAACACGCGTCTGGTTCTGTAAGAGTTTGATAAAAATTGTGCCCTAAACAATTACCTTAGAAACGGCCAAACTTCTCTCTCTTGCATAGGTGATTTCTTAATTAAGAGTAACCCGCATTACTCCGCTCGGATTTCCGATGCATAAAATCATTAAAAGCTTTCACTTAACCTCATTCGTTACGAGCATCACTGTTTTCATCATAGGAATGGATATGAGGAAAATCCCCACAATGATCTGACATGGTCTCTGTAGTTTGGTTGTCCCTTTTGAACCTAGATCTTGGGATCTCCAATCACCTCGGTTGGGTGTCCACTGCAAAGATTTTTAATTTATAAGCTTTAGTCTCAAACCCTGGAGAGAACTGTACTGGTTATCCAACTGCTGTATGATGCAAAACTCTAGTTTAGAACTACAACACTAGTATGGTTATCCAAAGTGCAGGAACTATCATGTGTAGATTAGATTTGTTGTTGATATAATCATATATAGAATGAGAGTTCACATGCAAAATCAATTCTCCTAGGCAGTAGTGGCAGAGTCTTAGGTTCAGATTTTATGTGAGCGAAAAAAGAAGAGGGCCATATTCTCTTTTGAGAGGTTAAAGGGTGATTGTGTAAACAGACTTGAAAATATTTTATAGATATCCATATAATTGAAGGATCTAATTGAATTGAACCCAAGTTGTTATAGTAATTAATGCATTTCTTTACTTTTCAGCTAGAACTTCCCTGTGAATCTTTGGTCCGGGGATTTCTATATCAATACTAAAGGTTTCTTTGCTTTTTCTTATTGAGTTGTGTGTTTTTTCCTAGTATGTTTAACTGACGATCACTTCAGTATATGATGTCTTCAAGTATATTTTTGATTTTATTCTACTCGGTTAGTGATCAAATTAAAGTTTCCTGTTTAGGTGTATGTATGTAATGAAAGGCTTCCATGTATTGTTATTGATGTTAACGAGTGGAACGTTCTTTCATGATGCAGCAAGCACTTCTAAGCCATCCGTCAGTGCTACAAAATCCCAGGATAAACCAGCCAACATAACAGATGTTGGGAAACTGGTTGATGATTTACTAGAGTCAACATCTTCTCTATTGCTGAAAGAGGTTACTATAATACTCTGGTTTTCTACAATTTCAACTTTGGCTGTTTTCTGTGATGTGCTAACCAGAATCAAGTCATTACAGATTATGGAGAAGAATTTTAAGGAACATGGAGAAGGACTTGGAGAAGAGTTATCAAAGAAAATTAAAAGTCAACTAGCTGCAGAATTGCACAACACAGTACGTTGTAAGTATTTTGCTTTGATGGTCAAATATTTTTATTTTAAGTCATTTATTTTCTGTGATTAAGAAGCTGTTACTGTCACATTGTTATCAGTGTACATCTGTTGAGAAGCTTACAACTATACTACGGTAAATATTCAGACGTGTTATCATTTTGTTGCAGATGATATTCAAAAATACTGCCTACACAGAAGGATTCCATGCTGGGATGCACTGTCATCCAAAGCGTTCTTACTCATGTCTTCTTCTCTTCCTATCTTCCTGAAGACGTAGTGCAGAAACAAGCAATATCTGTGCCTCTTGATTGCCAATCTATTTGAAAGCTATATGCTTACTGAAAGGTTTTTTCTCACATTTAACAGAGTAGATATAAACTTCTTCAATGCGTCCGTTAAGAAACCTCTCAATACTTTTGTTCTTTATGATGGATTAACTGTTCTAAAACTTGAATGTGCGTATACCTATATTGCTTATGTACATCTGATCATATTCGTAATCAAGCCATTCACAATATTAGATTGTTAGTTACACATTGTTTGGCTTCTGATATCAAATACTGATTGGCTGCGATGTGGTTTTTGGGCCAGCTTTTACTCCTGGAGAGAAGGGTATTGGTTATCCAACTGTTGTATGATGCAAAACTCTAGTTTAGAACTACAACACTAGCATGGAAACTTAATGTACCTGATCATTTTCATGTAGCATGATGAAAGGGAATGTACCGTAAGCTACTGAAGCAAGCAACATGCAGAGGCTAAAGAATAGAGCAAGAACTCCACCATGGGTTAGCTACAATGAAACATATTCTCAATTTCAGTATCAAGGCTATTATGCAAAACTACCCTGCAACAGAATTTCCAACTCTAAACAAACTTTTGTTTTCTTGCAACAAGTTTTTCATACTTTCGTGTGTATCACTACCAAACACCTTCACACAATAACACCTCATTCATCAAATTATATGTGCAACACTATGATAATTTGAACAACACATTATATTATCCACACTTTTCATTTCAATACTCTTTAGTGCTTGTTTTGAATGAATGAAATCAACACTAACCAACTCTAGAAGTAGCACTTTCACCATCATCATTTCCACCATGCGGTTCAATCCGGCGATATCTCCTCCGAAACGGCCACAAAGACCCGAACCTGCTCCACCTCCCGCCCCGCCTTTCCCTCCCCCCTCCCCCACTATTCGATCCCTCCGACTCCTCATCAGTCGGTACCGGAATCTCCACCCGGCAAACCGGGCAAGAATTGTGAAGCCTCAGCCAAGGCACAATGCACTCACCATGGTATATATGCTTGCATGGGAGCTCCCTAGCCTCACCACCAACCTTAAACTCCTCCATGCAAATAGGACAATTCGAGTCATTACTCAAATGGTCCTCGATAATCTTAACGGTCGGGATTGAGTTGATTGCCGGCTCGGGTACAGGAGGCGGACCGGGTCGGTCGTTTTGTGTCAGCTCCTCTATGAGGCCCTGGAGCCCCGACCCGAAATAATAGTTCCCTGGATCCGCTCCACGTGGAACCGGCAAACCCGGGTGTTGAGTAACTCTTGACCTAGGAAGGGGTTGAATGGGGTCGTCATTGACGGGTCGGACTATGATCCACGTCCTGGGTCGGTTCCGGGTACCGAGCTCCGGGTGGGTCGGGTCCCCGCTCTCTATTTCATCATCGAAGCTGCGGTGCCTTCTACGCCTGCTGGGGCGGGGACGTCGGGTTTCGGGTTCCGGGTCAAGTAGTCCGCGGATGGGCGGGTCGAGCATGAGGGAAAGTGCTTCTAGCAAACGCGCTTCTGGGGTGGTGTCGAATAAGTCAGTGTAGTCGATGAAGCGGCGAGTGGGGCGGAATGTGATGTCCATTTCGGCGAGGAACTGCCCGAAGCAGCGCGGGCAGGTGACCGGGTCAGGTGTGGAGGCGATCCTGACCTGTCTTTGGCATTGGTAGCACCAGTAGACCTGATAGATTGGTCTAGCGCGGGAGTTGTTTCTGGGTCGACGAGGAGGGCTCAGAGACATGGTTAATTTGATGGTTGGTCTCTGAAAATGGAAGCTCTAGTTTCCGTTTTGGTTTCTGCGAACTATTAATATGGATGGATGTGTATGACAAGAATGGCTTTTGGGGTACACAAAGCAAACCTGTACCTTTCTTTCTTGCTTGCTTTGCTTTATTGCTCTGCCATGATCTTTGAGAATGATTATAGTATTGCTTTGGGGGTTCAGCTTGTTTCGTTGGGGAGAAGAAAAGGATGAGTGAGCTAGGGTCTCATGCATGCCATGCAAATGAGGTTTCCCATTGTGAGGTAGATGGGATTGATTCTAAGGGCAAGTCCAACCGTGGTGCTATATTTGGCTCTTGGTCTCATTTTGAGACTTTTTATCTCCGACAGCCCATTTTTGGTGGACTTAGTTTTGGAATTATAGTACTTGGTCTTATGATTTGGTCTTATTTTCAGTCTTATATTTGATACATTTTCAGGACCAAGACTCAAACAGTGGAGTGGGCCCACAACAACTAAACTGGGCCAGCCAGCCCCATTCAATGACGCGCTGATGATGGAAACAGGTGAGACGCGTGCAGAAAAAGACTTCAACGTGGATGGACGCGCCTTTTCTATTAATTATTAATCTATTTAATGGATGGCTCAAATTTCTCTAATTTAAAATTATGTGGTTGAGATCTGATATAGTATTAATTATTATTAACTCATTCCAATGGACATATACTAAATCAGCCATCCAGGGTTGATGTTTTATAGCCAAAATATTCACCGCCTCTATAAATAATTAAATATGGCATCCATTTTTACTTAAAAAAGTAAGAAAAATATGAGAAATATTATTTTTACCTAAATAATATGATTCCATTTTTACTTACCATATTATTATAAAAATAAAAATGTTGAGTTTTTCTTTATATGATAATGTAACATATTATTTTATTATAATATTCATAAATATAAATATTGTAGGGCTTGTACTCAAAACTTATTTTAATCAAAAATAGTGTAAATAACACCTCCAAATAAGACTCATTGTTAGAGATGAGAAAATGAGTCATATATAAATAGTGCAACTAGAGGTCTTAAAATGAATATAGGACTCAATTTATAAGATTATGGTTGGAGTTGCCCTAACAAGGAATATTGAGTTCACCAGTTTTGGGCCTTTGAATCAAGATTCCATAAGCCCACTTGAGATTCTTCTTCATGCCAAGAATTAGAGTTTAGGATCCAAACAGAGAATAAAAGAAAGGCAGCGTCAAGGATTAAGGTTCACCTGAGGCTTCAAGTCTTCAACTTTTTAATCAAATTTACGTGGTCATGACTAATGAAAGTTTCAGAGTCAAATTTGTGTAGGTGGTTTATGGGACCGCTGGGTTTTTTGAATATGATTAGGTAGTAGGTACCTTTACTTTTAGTGTTTCAAATTTGAAGGGCAACTCTTAGCTCGTATAATTAGCTATTCATCCATTGCTGAGTTCATCAAAAATCTCTATCTCTATCTCTATCTGATTGACTATCTCTCTTCTAAACCTGCTTTCCTTTCTTTCGGTGTATGAGACAAGTTTCGTTTCCCTACTCGTCTTGCTGTCGATCTATAAATTTAAATAATTTGACGACGTCCTTCAACCTTTTTCAAAAAATTTAGAGAGTTTTATTCGCTACGGCATGAATATTTTCTTATTTAGTCTTAAATAGAAAGGAACACCTTCATAAATTAATTACTTGCTGAGTTGAAACTGGTTTCATCATTAGCTCAGGAAGTATGAAAATGTACTACCTAGTTGGATAAACTAGAGGTCTCAAGAACCATACATTTATTTTTATGGAATGAACGGAATGACTAACTCTTCCTTCTTAGTCGAAATTTTAGCAACACATAAAACGTACATGTATCTTTGTAGTCAAACCCGAGGCATCCAATAATTGCCCAGTAGCTGCAAAACTAGATTTCCTAGTGTGATAAGGAAAGCTTGTTATACAAGAACCTCAAAATATCATATATAACTTCCGGCGATATTGATATGGACGCATAACCATTGCAGCCACTTAACGCAAATATATTGATAACATGGAAGAACAGTGTATAACATCACCTCGACATCTCTTGCTCCAGAAGATATGAACCTTCCTGTTAAGGTGTAGCACATCAAAGTGCAACAAACTACTACTGAAATGTCACTGTACGTACGTCAAATTTGATTTCTCTGGCGCCGCTGGGAAGTCTTCAAATTTCTGGTCAGCTAAACTAGCTTGATGTTGTTTGAACTCTGAGGGCAACTCAAGCAAGCATAATAACTCTGGCCAGGTCTTCCTTTGATGAGTTCATCACGTCCCTCTTAGTCCACCCCTGACCGACTCTCCCAATATTGTTGACTTGTTTTCATGTCTTTCGGCTGTTTATATTTGGAAATTCTTGTATGCACGGAGTGTATTTACACAACATAATCTTAACCGTTCATAACAATTCATATGTTTAACCACCATGTTTCTATATTATTTCCTCTAATCCTGACCATCCATATATGTATGTGAAGATACACGCTGTGTACTGAACATGTTTTCGTTTATATATCGTTAATTGTTAGTCTAACAACATAGATCATGCATAATTGGATAGTTAAGAAAAAAGTTGAAAATTGTTACTGTGATATATTTCAAATGTGTAAGAATTTTACAGACCCTAGATCATGCATGTGTAATTAATTTCCCTAATGACTTAATTTCCCATCGTATTGGTTAAGCCTTAACGATGTTTATGAATGGAGAGATTGCTTAAAGACGCAATGACAAGTACTTGGTGTGTACGTTCTTTATTTGCTAGCGGAAGTAGGTCTACAACGATTCTTTTTTGTGTATGTCAATTTTAAAGCTTCTTTGGTGTTCATCTTTTCACGATTTTGGGGTTACTGGACTTAAATAGTTAGGGAGGGAAAGAAAGAAACAGGCTAGGAATACTAAGAGTAAAGGAATATAAGCTTTTTTCATTAGTCGTTTGCATAGATCGATCACTACTATTCTGATCTCAGATTTGTAAAAAGAGACGTTGTACTCTATTTGAATTTAAATCGCGCACAAAGTTACAAAAGTGTGAAATGTGGTTCGCTTTGTTCTTGCGTCCCCATGCTCCCAAGTCCCTAATGCGTTAAGTTATTAGTTAAGCTGCACATTAAGATTTGGAAATGGTAAAGCGAGAATTGGAATCTGAAAATGACTTTTCTCGGTGCTAGTTACAATCAAAGTACTTGAAATGGCATCGATTGCCAGAAGCCCAGAACTAATAATCAAACAGATCCTGAAGTACATATATAGTTCCTTCGATCCTTATTTCAGCAAAGCAAAGTTCCCAATTTCTTGCCTAACACATCTCACGTATACATGCAAGTTAATTAATTATACTACTTTTAACTTTCAATTTACATAGAAAAGTTCGAAGCATCTCTCTATAAATGAGTGCAAAACGTACTTGAGTTAGCATATATATCTCAATTTCAACTATAATGTAACTCTGCATGCAAATAGATTTGTGAGATTTGCACTCACATTCTCTTCCTGTAAATTTCACCACAGCTGGCCACTTATCATCAAGGTCCAGATTACATTACATCATGACTGGTTTGATCGAATTGGAGTCAACAATAAAAGAGAATCTTATATGCTTGCTTGTTTTGTAGTTGTTTACCCCTTTGCGAGTTTGCGATTCCGAACATTTAACCATTTGGTGCAACTATGGCACATTTCACATGTATGCTTTATACATCATTTTAGGAAATATGTCGTTTAGGCCTAGTGACTTAGTGAGGAGGCAAAGAAGTGGAAGCTAGGCTAGGGCAGGTGGGAAAGGCTGTAGGGTTCTTTCTTTGCAAAATTTCACTGGATGCGACACAATGAAGCTTCCTAGCTAGATTGCTGTCAGTGTCGAAGATGATGTGATAATAGTGCTGGCTTCTTCTCCTGCGCAATGTTATGCTCACAATCTTATCTCGTTGAAATGAAAAAAAATTAGGTATATACCTAATATTAGGGGGGGAAGACTTCTATCGTAAGTTTTTAAAGATCTGTTATTACAATTGAGTTTGAATGTAAATTCTGAATTACTTTATTAGTAAATCATATTTGAACTTATTATTTCGCTAGAAGAGGGTCTTCCATGTTTTGTATTGGTTTGGTTGATCTGGTTGCAAGCATGATTTTGTACGTGTTATAATTTTCCATAAAAAACAAAATCAATGTTCAAACATAGTGTCTTTCTACAAGAATCAAATGCATTTATTTGCATGTCATGAACTGTCCCATAGCAACATGTATTACATACAAAGTTCACTATTTACCTGATGATCTTTGACCAAATCAGAGAAGACTACAATTCCCATGAGGAAAAGTATATAACAGAAGCTTTTTCTATATATGGTTTTATGAACAAAACATAAACATAACAGCCATGGGACATAGACATTGAGGAATCCTCAGAGTGATAATGGATAATGAATGCATGAACCAGTATCTTTGTCTATTTTATCAAAATACAGAAAACAATCTGATTGATCCAAAATCACTGGATACTTCACATTTTCATATGATATTATTTTATTTAACCATGTAAGATTGCCATGACCACCCCTAGCCTCGATCAATTAAAGTACAAGAGAAACGATCTTGAGCTAGCTGTAGATTTCAGTTCATGTCCTTTGAACGTACACATATAACTAGGGTTTTGTGAGATTAAAAATAAAATAAAAATACAACTTGACGCATGTCGATCTTATATGGTAAAGTTAAATAAGGAAATGTAAGAACATGCATGCATGAAAAGTTGAAAACTAATAGTCGATCCACATGCATTAGATCCTAACTGTCTAACTTTTGCATCAACATACAGTTAAGAGGTTTGGAAACAAGCTTATCTATCTGCATCTAATTGTTCGGTTTGGGAAAACTTCTCCTTTTGATTTCAGAAGGGATATAAACTTAGACTCATATTAGTTTACTAGTCGAGTCTTAAATCGGTTAAGACATTAGTGGTTTGGAAATCAGTAAGCGGTGAACTCATGTTATGTTTATGGGAAACTCATGTTACGTTTTGAAAGTCTTTGGTGTCAAAACGGTGAAATCTTGTGAGTGTCATTCATCTCTTATCTAGAGAATTATGATTGTCTGAGGTTCTAAATCTGATATATTCTTCGATTTTATTAATGAAGTTATTTGATAATAAAGAGAAAAAAAGAAAACACTTTAAAGCCTTTGATTATCTCGGATTTGCATTGTCTAGCTCCGAACAAAAAAATATTTGAATGATTCCTATTCCAACAAATGAAGAACTTGATCAACATCAAATACTTCAGTGTATTTCATTTTGATTAGGTTTTTGGTAGAACAACCCACTACCACACTACCAAGCTTGTCTACCATTTGGAAATCAGCAAGACATTAAATGGGGATTCACCCCAAGAAAAATTGACCAGAACTAGAAGTCTAGGAAGGTGATTCAAATGAATCAGATGTATAATAATTCAATATTTTTGTAATGGTGGTCAGAAATTGAACCCTCCCAAAGCAAACCAAGGGAAGGAAATGTGCAATATTCTAACCCTATTTGGACCAAATAATAATATACTAAATGGAAAGGTCATACTCCAAGACATCTATAACCCAACAAATTAATTTACAATCATAACCCAGTTCTGCAATTATCACAGTATTCCCAAATCCCTACCATTAATGAAAATCAGACTGGTATAGCATGTATGTTAGGGACAACTAACCCAAAGCTAGGTCAGGGCTGATGTAAGTCCCCACCCCCCCCCCCCCCCCCCCCCCCCCCCCCCAAATTCAAACCTACATTACTTAGAGTAATTTGGTCAAAGATTGTAACAATTATTTAACCCCTCCCTTGAAAATGTTAGTCCAACAGTACCTTTTTCTTGTTGGACACTCCTTTTGTGCAAAATTGCATGTGAGATTGTGGGAGTGGTTAGAAGAAATTAAACTGGGAAAGCTTTTGAAATTACCTTTGTGACCAAAACTAAACAAAAGAAATGAAACAGAATCTCACTTAAAAATATAAAGAGTACGGATTTGTACACTAAAGATAATAGAATTTCTTATTACAATGAATTAACTCTCTATAAACCATTACAAGTAGCTAGTGGGTCAAGCGTTTAGGTATGAAATCTCCAAGTTTGCGTTCGATATATGAAGCTGTCAAGAATAACCAGACACTATGTTGTAATACATAATTAAAACTGTGTCGAGAGAATAAATTCTTAGCTTATAAAGCTTTTATGATTCCAAGACATTGTCAAAAATCAAACTAAGTCTCTATAGACTATAATTGTCCTAATTGTAAACTAGTTATATATTAGACCAAAATTTTTTTTATCTCTAAATGAAACTAATCTATTTTTATATGAGATTATGAACCCTAATTTCAAAACTGAAAAAGAATAGAGAAAGTTCATCTTCCTCTGGGTTCTGCATGATTTAAAAACCGGATGCAACAGAGATTGTGGATCCAGCAAGCAATAAAAGCTAAAAGATTTGAGGGGGGGAGGACAAGAACCCCACCCACCATTCCACATGATGTGCCATTTCTGTTAAACAAATATAAGCCAATCTCTAACATTATCCCATTGGATGAGGACCTATCATGCCTGCTTAACATTTAGACATTAGTTTACTGCAACGAAATGTTGGGGCTTATCGGTATGTCTGCTCTAGCCGATTCAAATGTTGGACTCACCTATTTGTCACATATTGTATGAGAAAGCGCAGTGTTTCAATTCCTATTATATAGTTCCATAGTTGTGTGTAGCTAAAAGGGGGTAAGGGTCACTTTGTTTTGGCTACATCATGTGGGGTGTGTTGGCATAGTGGAGGAGAATGGTGGTATCATGTAATGGAGCCTAGAGAGAGATCGTTCCCATCTTCTCACGTTACTACTTGTCTCTTTTGACATTTTCTGGCATATGGTCATCGCATGAATTGATCGGATACTTCTCTGTACGGAGAACACAAACACACCCATAAAATGGAAAATTAGGAAATAAATGTACATCCAAGACCCGGTTCATAAATTATATTCTCGTTCGGAATTAGTAGTCGGATGAATCATATATTTGAATATAAGCACCAGTAGCCTTTGTCGAAGTGGGATTTGAAAAAGGACACTTTCTAGGTTGAATGATGAAACTTAAACTTCACCCTATTTTTTGGCCGGTGTTTGATCACTGTATCAAAATGATTTGGAGGTACGAAAGACAGGGCGGTGGGGGCGAACTTCACATTCCATTCCTTGCAAGGCTCCAAAAATGAATACGGGGTTTTTCCTTTTTGGTTGGAGAAGATAAGGTTGGCATTGGCATCATCACTTTTAACTATGGGTTTCTGGTTCTTTGTTAATCACAGAATGATGAAGATGATGATGCCTTATAATAAAGAGACAAGCTGGGATCATAGCTTTGATCTCATTATTGCAGAGTACAGAGCACAATAATGCAACTTCGTGCATAACAACCCTACAGCCTCACTGAGTTCAAGCAGACATGGAAAGAAAGAGAGAAAGAAACACAGAAAGTTTTCTGAATTTCATCTTCCATTGATATACATGGTGTATGTACAAGTTACAGTGTGATGATCGAAGCCTCGAACATATGCTCTCTC
>NC_020492.1:18607202-18622048 GCF_000184155.1 Fragaria vesca subsp. vesca | reverse complement strand
GTCTCTCTCTCTCTCTCTCTCTCTCTCTCTCTCTCTCTCTCTCTCTCTCGAGTCTCAACCTCCGATGAGCTTGTGCTCGCCGGGTTGACATTTCCAAAGCACTTAAAATTAGTAAAATTTACACTACCAAAAAGAAAAGTACTAGTCTTTTAGACATTTGTATCACAAAACTTGCCATCCATTCGGTTTTGAACCGCTTTGACAGCAGCAACTCTGGCGGCAGTGGCAGCTCTATTTGAAGCCATGACCGCCTTGTTAACCTGTTCATCCACCCGCCGGAGGTTAGCAGCATTCTGTGCTGCTCTCCTAGCAGCCTGCCATTTAAGAACAAGAAAAGAATGAGCTACCAGAAAACTGAAAACATGTTGAGCGCCATAGCAAATTAGCCGGTTAAATACCTGAACAGCTCGGACAACTGCATCGTTTAGTGGCAGGAGAGGGCGCTTGAGGGTGCCACCATCCCATACGCCACATCTTGTATCCCCACTCCGGAACGTATAAACGCCATAGCCTTGCTTTCGGCCCTCATGCCATGACCCCTCGTAACAATGGCCATTAGCAAAATGATAGATACCAAATCCATGGATTTTGTCTCCGAAGTACTCCCCTGCATATCTATCTCCATTTCTGCAACAAAGTCAAATTTACCAAAATGATCAGGTAAACTCATCAAATTTAACCAGAAACCAGTCCTCCCATCAGTCAAACTCAGTTTCAGGATCTATTCAAACCAATGTCAGCCAAATCAAGTACAGAGTTGAATTGTAAATCAGCAATAACATCAGCTCCCAACTACTCAGCAACACAAGGAAATAAATCTAAAGAAAAAAAAAAAAAGTTGGCCGAGAAGTCAAATCCAAATTCTTGACACAATAATCCAAAAGCAGAACACCATCAACAGAAAATTCTTCCCCAAGATCACTTAACTACCAAACCCAGAAAACAAACTCCACTGTTTTATTCACATGAACAGTCCCAAACAGCAACCCCACAAGAACCCAGGTCAAAACAAAATCCAGAAACCAAACAAACAAACAAACACTGCAGCATATTCCAAATTCAAATTTTTTTTAAAAAATAATTGAATCTTCCAACAGTGGCACCACCCAGAATTAGCATTATAAACAAGAATCAAGAACTGACCTAAAATGGTAGCACCCAAGTCCATGCTTAGCCCCGTACTTGAACTCCCCAGCATAACAGCTCCCATCAGAGCAAGTCTGAACTCCAACGCCGTGGCTCTGCCCATTACACCACTCCCCGGAATACGAATCCCCTGTGTAAAATCTATAAACCCCATAACCGTGCCTCGATCCTTGCCTATACTGACCCTTGTATCTGCTCCCTCTAGCCCAGCTCTCAATTCCATACCCATCATACTTGGCATCGATCCAATCGCCTTCGTATCTGCCGTTGACGAAGTAATTGTAAACGCCGCTGCCGTTGCTTTTCCCTTTGTGGAACTCGCCCTCGTAGAAATCGCCATTGCTGTAGAACTCCACGCCTTCCCGGATGATGCGGTGCTGGTGCTCCTTCCGGGTCGTCTTCGGGTTCGGGTGGTGGTCCGACCCGATGAACCACTGCACGGGCTTGGTGTTGTGGTGGGCCCGGCAGAATCGGAACCGCTTGGACTTCTCGTCCCACGAGTGCTTCATGACCGAGACGCTGTGGTGGATCAGCGACTTGTTCTTGTTCGCCAAGAAAAGCGTGACCGCCACGAACACCAGCGCCAGCAGGAGGTTCTCCGACGTCGGAATCTCGTCGCGGCGGAGGAAGAAGAAGAAGAGGAAGAAGCAGAACCCGAAGAAGGTGAAGAGAACGACCGAGGCCACGGCCACGAACTGCCCGGAGCTCGCGAACCGGGTCGACCCGGCCCGAGGAGTCGACCCGGCCCGGATAGGGAGCAGCTTGCTGGTACTGGTCTTGGGCTTCTGCTCCTCCTCGTCGCCGTACCCGTTGTGGTGGTTGCCGTGGTGGCGGGGGGTGATGACGTCATCCTCGGTGACGGAGGACATGCTGTGGAGGCTGTGAATGGAGGATCGGATAGTGGGGGAGGAGCGTAGAAGCGACGACTGGGTCCTCGTAAGCTTCGCCTGGCTTTTATGACCGTCCATTTTTCGTTTCTTTCTCACTACTCGTAACCGTCCGATCAAAACTCTCTTAGTCTCTAAGCAAACCACACCACCTGTAGCGAGAAATGGTGATGACAGGCGTTGTGAGTCTCGAGGACGGCGGCGACATCTGAGGAACAACCATACAACACAGCCCCCGGCGCACTTTAACCCTCTGAGATTGCGGCCCCACAGAGCGGCGCAAGTTAGCACCAAACCCCCCAACTGAAACGCAGCGCTCACCAGAAGAGAGAAAGAGAGTGAGAGAGAGAGAGAGAGAGAGTTCAGAGTTTGCTTGGAGAACTGGACCGGCCTCTCGCGGCTTTGATTTTATTTTATTTATGAACATTTGGGTGAGAGAGAGAGAGTCGTGTTCAATATGGACCGTCGGATCTGGATCCACGGTGGGGTTTATATTGATGTGGGGCCCATCTTAGTCGGGAAGATCTGGTCGTCGGATCTAGAATCGGCTTCGGCTCCTTTTCTCGCTTTACTGTGCAGGCCGGCACGTGACACCGCCCACGTCACCGTATTTCCGGCGAGAATAACCTTCACCTAGGGTTCAAATTTACTCGAAACTTCGTCGTCATTTCACTGTATCGATATCTTTGAATGTATCTTGAAACAGTTTTGTGTAAATTTCGTTGAGTATTTCATCTTAAAAGAAAAAACCAATTTGGGCGTTTTAGGGCTATTTTGATTGTTGTTAGGTGTTTTTGAATGATTAAAAATGATTAGTAGTACCATTATTCCTTGGAATGCATTTTGGGGAAAGAAGTAAAGATTCTTAACCAGTTCAAGTGAAAGTTACTTTGGAAATCATTTTGCATGAAAAAGGAAAGTAATTAAGTGGATTATCTGTACACAACTCAGAAGCAATGTATATATGTGGGCATATGGTGGAAAAATGGCAGAATATTAACCAAGCAATGGAAAATTTGGCCCACTCAGAGTTTTAGGAAATTTGGGTTATTTATGGACCATTTGGAAAATTTCCAGGGACTCTATCTAGTCTATCTGTCATTATTTCATGTGTATATGCTTCTTACTTCTATAGTTTTATACCTTAAAGATCTCTGCGTCTGAGGATTGATCCCATATTTTTAATTTGTATACCTCAAATACCACCCTAGGGCTATAATGCAAGTGTCAAGTTGGTAAATAATCTCTCAGCTGTGAGATTTTTTTGGCAACCAACTGTGAGTTTTAAGGGTTTATGAGATTCATAGTACTGATATTTTCTTCCTTTCACATCTCATTTTGCTTCATTCCGATCCTAATGATGAAGAAACTTTGTAGAGATAAACCCTAAATAAGTTATAAGATTATATTAGCCGGCCGTGTCGTAATCCGATAATATGACATGGTAGAAAAACGTCTTACATCGACCATAAAAGTAACAACATGTGACCACATAGTATTTAAAAACAGTTGAGAACAGTTATTTGGTAAGACGATGTTTGAAAGAGTGAATGTCAAACAAGAAAAATATCTTCTTTTTTTCTCTGACGTATGACTAATAACAGACATTAAGCATGTATAAAAGTTTGACGTAGTAAGATGAACACATCAGAGTAATGGAATGAAGCATTGCCCATAAAACTAAAACAAAACAACTAGAACATGACTCTAGTTGTTCCAACTTCCAAGAGTGTATGCATATATAACACACTACATCTCATAAAGTTTTGATGCAATATATGAGCTCAACTCACACAACAATTAATCAGTTGTTACAAACAATACGAAATGGCAATTGGATCATGACGTTACACAACTTGACCTAAGAAATTACTCCAAAGTGCAAGAAAATAATTGATAATAATAAAGAAAACTCATGAATGGAAAAGGAACATAAAAGTTATTTGGCCAAATTTCCCACATCTTTGCTATATTCCAAGCATGATGTATGAAACTTTCATACATGTATTTTTATCTTTATATTGCTACACATGCGAACCCCCTCACGTCGTTTCAAACAAATTAAATGGCGAACAAGGAAAATGTTAGTTTTATAGGAAAGCAACATTCTTTGAAATATTTGCTTTTGAGTTTCATGTGTAATGATCAAGCAGGCCAGCAGGATACTCAGTTTGTCAAGATTTGTAGGCTACCTGCACCACAACAATGTTAACAAGAAAAATTATAAATCAAATTAGTTGGCGTCACGGTAATTAGATGTAAGGCTGGGGAATTATCTGGGTGTGGATGATAATTGTGTAGCTAATAGTAGCTATCTTATCTTTGATATGTAACTTATTGTCAAACTAAGCCTGTGAATTGTAGTCCATACTTGCATCAGAAGAACAAGTGGATGTTTGAGTAGCCGCATACACCTCTGTCGCTTTACTGTTTGTTTGAACTGATTGGCAATGATACATTTAAATGAATAGTTAACATGGACCGTATTATCAATGAAAACCTTATAATAAAACCGATCAATAATGTATTTATAAGAGAAGATTGTATATAACTAAATACCTTCTATATTGATTTGTAAATGATTTTTACTTGATGAACAAGTTTCTAATTTCTCTTTAAAATGGGATGCTCAATATTTTGCAATTAAGAAGAAATGGTACCAAATTCCAATTGACTCGATCCATGGTCATGAGTTTTGCAAATAAAGAGGAAGCCATGATTCTTTCATTCCATTACCATCATGACATGGCATGGGTATCTCTATCTATTGGTATGTGAAGATTACATTGTTTTCAAGATGTGTGTCTCATACAAAATCCATTTGAAATCATTTTCAAGCTTTAAAACCGCAAAACAAAGATTAAGCTAGGCCTTTGCCGGCCAACCAACAATAATCTAGAATTTGTGCACCAAATCAAAAGAGATTTAGAAAGTTAATGACAAAATATGATTAACGATAGTCAAGTACCAATATTGAATGTAGTTTTTTTTCTTTTTTTTTTAATTAAGTAAACAACTTAAATATTACAATTTCGTGAGTCGAACTCACAAGCTTCAATATTAAGAAGATATTATACCATTAGACTAAAAACTTTAGGCAAATCAATATAAAAACTAAACTTTAGGCAAAAACTAAACTCATCAAGCTCGTATTGATCGACAAGTACTCGATCATGAGGATAAGTGACGTTGATTAATGGCGGCTTCATCAGGTCCTGATTGATCTTGATACTTAGCTATCAACTATCACCATCTGATCATCAAGATCCGAACAGATATATATACACTCCAAAATTCCAAAACCAGTGCACTGATTTTGGCCCCCTCTTGAAATTGGATTAATCAAATTGGGCGTGTCGTGACCCTCAACTCATATCTCTTGATTAGTATATAGAAAATGATATCTCTCCAATGATAGTGTCTCAATCCTTAAACATATAGCTCTCTACATTCTACTACGGCGTGTAGGACCTTAATAATCCTGGTTACTTTGAGCTAGAGGCCCCATTATCCATAATTCCTTTATTTTAAATATATATATATATATATACACACACACACATACAGTCATTCTCAGCTACGGACGTCTGCATTTATTCTTACGATGCAGATTTCCACTTTACACTCTATTTTTTAATCGAATTTTCACATCTTCACCGTCTAGTATTTAGATACTAATGTATAGATCATCTATGCAAAATTTCAGCCAATTTGGTTATCATTAAGGCACTCAAAACTGCGTTTTTCTGTTATAAATATGAACGGTTCAAGTTCGACAGAATTATGTTCATCCATTAGTTTAATCGAGTTTGAGTGCCTTAATGATAGCTAAATTGGCTGAAATTGGCTGAAATTTTACAGAGATAATCTATACATTAGTATTTAAAGACTAGACAGTGGAGATATGAAAATTCAATTGCAAAGTGAGTGTAAAGTGAAAATCCGCACCATAAGAATAAATGTGGACATCCGCATCTGAGAAAATCTGTATATATATATATATTTATAGATTTTCTTATATGTGTATATATATGGGAAAACTTCTCATAAGGACCTTATAATATAAGGATTAAGTGATTACTTTCTCTATACGCATCTTGATGGCTTACCGGCTTGGTATAATCATTATTGTTTCTCGCTTCTGAACACATACAAAGCGGACATTATGATTTTCTAGCTGGATTTCAAGGATGGGTCGTCTGAGGCTCTGAGCTTAATACCACCACAAAAATGGCTCTACATGATAGAACATAATCTGCATATACATTAATATATATATATATATATATATATCTGTATAAGAAGAAATATACGTATACTATCAGCCACACTCGCTCATCACCTAGTTTTGAAATGTATACATGTGGTGATGATCTGAACGAGTCTGTCGTTTAGGTTGGTTTCCAAATTAGCAAGGAAATTATTGAGCTCAAATTTGTTTTTAGGGTTCTTCAATTCACCTTTCTGCCCTAGTCTAGCTTTTTCAAGTGGAGACCAATATATCATATATATTAGTTTCTAAAGCTGTAGTCATAAACCCGGCCCGAATGAGGAAAAAGGAAAACAGATCGATCAACGAATTGTAATTATCAACGTAAATGGGAGTAATGGATTGGTTTAAGTTTTGCTCAGCTCGACTGTGGTGGTCCATTTGCAAAGCTTTTTAGGGCAAGCAGGGACCTAGATGTGTTGTTGTTGTTGTTCCGTACTCTTATCTCTCACTCACAAAACACGTACTGCTAGCTTGCTTTATTTGCCAAAGGTTGAAGCTAGTTTTCATAATTGAACCTTTTTCCTATCTACAAGAGGAGGCTAGGAGTCATGTGTCACAGCTCAGAAAGCCTGTGATATCTATATCATTAAGATTCAAACCGATCAAAATTCAACCTACACCTGATCGATCATATGCAGGAACCCAGCACAACTGCATGGACCAGCAGCATCATGAATCTTGCTATATAGCTTGATGCCCTTAATGTATATATGGCAGTACTCGGTAGCTTACTTCAAAGTTCAAACTCTATATGCTTTCGGCTCCAGGCTAGGGTTTTGATTAGTTGCTACATATAGTTCAAACTCTATATGCTTTCGGGGGTTAATAATTCAACTCTATATGTTGAACTGATTTAAACTCAATTATGTTCATGTACGTGGTTTTCGATCAGCCACACGTACACAACATCTCGATTAGAGATGAAGATGCACCTCTGGGGGCCAAACAATTTATAGTTCTCTACTATTAACCAACCATATATAGCTATAGGAAGCCCTTCTAGTGAGGACCCTTAAGTTGAGGACTTTGTGAGAACTTTTCGGTTTATGGTTTAAAAGACCCAATTTTCGATCACATTTTGACATCTTATCCGTTCAGTTTTTAGGTTTATATGAGTAGATCATTTCTACAAATTTTCATCTAAATTGGTGTTCGTTAAGATAACAAACTAGATCAAATTAATGGACGAACCAAATCTGTTAAATATGAACCGTTCAAGTTCATAATTGATAAATCACACTTATGAATGTCTTAACAATTTTCAATATAGCTGAAAATTTGAATAAATGATCTACTCATAAATACCTATAAACTGAACGGTCAAGATGTAGATATAAGATCGAAATGTGGGATAAGCCGAAAAGTCCTCACCAAGTCCTCAACTTAAGGGTCCTCACTAGAATGGCTCCCTATAGCTATAATCGTAATTATTTTCTAATAATTGTATTAACCGGCTCTTAATATATATTCGATGGGTCTTCATGCAAGCGCAAGCCCAATTTTTGCCACTCTATCTTCGTTTAAGTTTAGTCTATATGTTCTAGAGCCTATTCTGCATAAATAATCATGAAAGCGTTGGTTTGATACATAACTAAAGCAGATTCACATCAGGATTATCACTACTGCAATCTTGGAAGAACATTATTCAATATCAGTTTGCATTTTGCATCTTGATATTACAGTTCAACAAGAGTGAATTGTTCCTTGAGACTCTAACTAACAACATCACTATCCTTCCTTCCTTCTTCAAAAAAAAAATCACTATCCTTCGAAAAAAAAAAATTAACAAAATCATTGAATTCAGAAAAGTAAACTATAAGCTAGTACAAAATTCATACTGCTACTTGATCCTTAACCGTAACCACTGGGTTCTCTAGATCACCTACTTGTTCTTCATTCTCCCTTGACATCTCCTCGAGGGATTTTCCCTTGGATTCAGGAACCAAGAAGGTAAAAAACAACCCTATGGCATTAATGACTGCAAGCACCAGCAGAGAATTCTTCATTCCAATTCCAGCGGGAAACCCTGCATCAGCCTTAGCCTTATCTTGATTCTGCGACGCATACAAGAAACCAAATGCCCCAATAATTGCACCCGCCTTGCCGAACGCCGCCGAAATCCCGTGACAAGTGGACCGGAACCTTGCCGGGAAAATCTCAGCCGGAACAACAAATGTGGTGCTGTTAGGTCCGAAATTGGCAAAGAAAAATGTCAGCCCATAAATCACGATAAAACCAATATTGTTCGCCGGCATAGTCCAATGGTGGTACCCAAATCCCAAAACAAACATGAAACAAGTCATGAAAAAGAACCCCATTAGTTGAATATAGAATCGTCCAATGCGGTCGATGAGAAACACTGTGGCCCAATAGCCGGGGACAGTTCCGCAAAGAGCAATTAGGGTTTGTGCCCTAGCAATCTTGTAAAGCTCACCAAGGGCACTCATGGACTTTGCAGAGGGTAGCCACCCCACGGCGCTGAATATGTCTTTCTGGAATAGGTTCTGGCTGTAGTAAGCAATGTCTAGCAAGAACCAACACGAGGCTGTTCCCAATAGATGCAACCCATGTCGCCTCATGAACTCCTTGGAAAACAGACCAAACGACTTGGCCTTGCTCTGCACTACTGTACTTTGCTCCTTGATCTCCACGTTTAGCACTTTGGACATGTCTTCACAAGCTTTGGCACCATCCTTGGCCACCAAGGCAGTGTACCGAGGGGTCTCGGGCATTTGTCTTCGCCAGTAGTACGTAAGGGCCGCCGGAAGAGCTCCGAACATGAGAATGATCCTCCATACGTAGTCGGCCTGAGCAGGGATGGACCCGGTGGGGTTCACCGAGTAAGGTTGCGAGGGATAAAGCGCATTGAAGATAGTGGAAACTACGATAGCCACCATTCCTCCCGCCAAAATCCCAAACCCTTGCATGGCAAAGACGGCAGCGATAAACGCACCACGTGTCTTTTTGTTGGAGTACTCAGCCATGATGGTGGCGGAGAGCGGGTAATCGCCGCCGATGCCGAAGCCGAGCCAGAAGCGGAAGAAGCAAAGGGTGGCCATGACGGAGTTGGGGGTGCTACCGAAGGAGAGGCCGGAGCAGATTGAGCATCCCACCATGAGCATTAGGGTTATGCCATAGACGCATTTGCGGCCGAGCTTGTCGCCGAGGTAGCCGAAGAAGAGCTGGCCCGCTAGGGTTCCACAGAGGGCGACTCCATTGACGGCTGCGGCCACGTTAGGAGGGAGGCTGCCAGGTTTAGGAGACCCCGGGACGGTGTAGTAGATGCGGCCGAGGAGTTTGGTGACGAGAGAGATGCAGAAAAGGTCGTAGGAATCGGTGAAGAATCCCATGCCGGAGATGACCACCGCCCTGAAGTGGTAGAATTGTGTTTTGGCGACATCAAGCACGGAAAGAACTTCCAGCTGCGGCTGGCCTTGGCCATTTGCCATGACTGAGGTTTTTTGTATTTCTCTCGATCTCACACTCTCTGATGTTGTTGGAGGTTGTAAGTTGTGGTTAATTTATAGAATTTTAGGGGAGCAAATCCAAGTAGAACTCTGATTAGGAGTTCGTCTCATACATTGATATCCATAACCAATGAGACAGTAGAATAAGAAGAATATTCCTAGAATGTATGATTCCTGATACAAGAGAATAATCCCCTACTAGGAAATCTGGGAATGACAATACCAGTATACCAATAGCTAGTACGTACCTGGTATTTAATTATAATATATCAATCAATTAATCTTGAGTAAACGATTTATTGTGAGATTGAGGAAGATAAAGAAGAGCAATTTGCATCTGTGATGGATTGCGAAACCAAACAGGTTTCGTGAAAGAAACAACTATCACTAGCCATCGCAGTTGAGATAATATTGTCAACACACGTACACCAGTATCTCCTTCAAATGCTACGTTATAAATCACAAATCTAAAACACTCCTTCAAATGCTTATAATTTATTAAAGAAAATAAATAGCTAGCGATACCTTCTCTTACTCTAACCACACACATAAATAGCTAGCGATACTTTCGATTACAGTGTACTTCCCATCATACCCCAACTCTCTCACATCTCATTTGGGTGTAGAATTAAAGTGAAATACTTGCACAGGATTTGGGGTTCATTACTTCAATGAGTGCCATTATATGGGCACGGAGCGCCCGCGTGAAAGGCTAAGAAGCCCATTAAACCCAGAAAGTTTCAACAAAAACATAACGTCTCTAGCTAAAAAGGCAAGCTAAAAAGGCAAGTTTTTCTTGTTGGCTTGTACGTACTTGGCAATGCATGCAGTACATTGGCTTATTTTTCTCCAATATTCTGCCTCAATGAACAATCGATCTTGACCTCATTTGATTTGTAAGGTCGGAATAAGTTGCTGATATTCCAATGCTCACCCAATAAAGATGTGTGAGACTCCGTTAATAGGAAAAGGTCTGATATATAAATACAGGTTAAGTTTCAACATATAGATGATACCCTCCTTCCAGGTAAAAAGAAAACATCCTTGCCCAAATCTTGTTAGGCACTACTGTAACTCTGAAGTGAATACACTAAACCTTCCAGCCAAACAGGTTTTATGAAAGAAACAATTATCACTAGACTTCACAGTTGAAATAATATTTATCAACACACCATTATTACTCTACGCATAACTACGTTAATCTTATAAAACAGAAATCTAAGTTTTCAACAAAACAAAAAAAAAAAAATAAGAAATCTAAAACACTCCTTCAACTGCAGGGATCGCATGACCCTCTTCAAATGCTTTATTAAAGTATAATAAATAGCTAATGATAATTTCACTTACTCTAACCACACCTGTGACTTAAATTTTGAGCTTCTCCTTCATCCTCTCAACTGCAGCCCTAAGAGTTCCCTCATCCTTGCAGAAAGTAAATCTGACTAGATTCTTTCCATCGCCCGGGTTCAAATAAAACACACTGGTAGGGATTGCCACCACCCCGACTTCCTTGATCAGATACTCACAAAATGCAACATCATTTGGTAACCCAAAAGGAGTGTGATCTACAACTACAAAGTAGGTCCCGCTGGACGGATACACTTTGAAACCGACAGCCTTCAATCCCTCCACCAAAATTTCCTTCTTTGCCAAGTAATCTCTTTTCAGCTCCACAAAGTAGGAGTCTGGGGCTCTGAGAGCTGTTGCAGCCGCCCACTGCATAGGAGTGGAGGTAGCAAAAGTGAGATAAGAGTGTGCCTGCCGCACTCCCCATGACAGGTGGGGGGGAGCTATAGCCCAACCAATCTTCCAGCCAGTCAATGAGAATGTTTTCCCCAAGGAATTCAGGGTTACTGTACGCTCGTACATTCCAGGAAGAGAAGCCATAGAAATGTGATCCATTTCAAAAGCCAACTTATCATAAACTTCATCAGTGAACACCAGTACATCATTTTCAATGCAGAGAGATGCAATGATGTCAAGTTCCTCTCGTGTGAACATCTTTCCAGTAGGATTATGCGGAGTATTGATAAGAATTGCACGAGTATTCTTTGAGATGGCAGACTTAAGTTCCTCAATGGGGACAGCAAAATCCGGAGGGCGTAGTGTGATACCTTTTACTTTAGCACCAGCCATGGAAAGAGTGGCCTCATAAGAATCATAGAAAGGAGCAAAGAGGATAACCTCATCACCAGGATTTATCAAACCCAACATGGTTGCTGCAATTGCCTCTGTGCACCCAGAGGTAACGGTTATCTCTTTCTCAGGGTCCACAACAAGTCCAGTTTCTTTCTTGAATCGGTCAGCAATGGCATTGTTTAAGTCAGGAACCCCATATCCACGAGCATATTGATTCTTCCCATCTATCACGGCCTGAATTGCAGCTTCCTTTACAAACTCGGGACCATCAAAGTTGGGAAACCCTTGCCCAAGGTTTATTGCGCCATGTTTAACGGCAAGATTACTCATTTGCGTGAAAATTGTCGTCTTGAATTTTTCCAATCGCTTCGCCACCTGACATGCATCAACACATACTTAAATCCTCCAATTGTAGATGGATTGAAGCTTTAGGAAGATATAATAATTAATAACTAGATATGAACAATATGTTCATGGCAACATCATAAATCACACCGCAAAAGTTATAATAACTAATTCATCTCAGTTAGATATCACTTGCCCCCATGATAGTGAGACCTTTACCCTTTAGACAATCAAGTAGGCAATACAAACATGTCAAAGGAATTTCAGTGCAGTCATATATCCAGCACGCTGATAAAAAAGCAAGAATTATAGAAGAATCTGATCTGATGAGGTGGAGGAAAGGAAATATATAAACAGGGGTTGGATAGTCTATAAGAAGAAACCAAGAAGATATGAATCACTACTGAACAATTAGAACGTTTGGATTTCCACATTCTAAAACCAAATATGATGTATTACATATGGTAGTTTAGAAACACAGATAAACTGCCCCAAAACTCTAATTAGTGGATCACTGGTTTGAAGCATAGAACTTAACTGTCTATTTTAAAAGTTACCAAAAGCCTTAAAATAGCTGGTGTGCATTTTGTCAGGAACTATCATGGGACACATAACTAAGGTTATTCAACCAAGAGGGGATGACCTTGGCCAGAAATGACAAGTCCCAAGTCTACTGGAGGCACACTTTATTGGCATCTGTATTCCCTACACAATTTACAAAGTCAGATTGTGGTTCTCTATGGGACTACTAGCTATCATGGACAATGGTGTTTGACTGGAAGAAAGACCAACCAATAATAAAGTACTACTATAGACCCAAGATCAAGAGTTTGCTACACAAAATTCGAAACGGTTTGCAAATGGTACAAGTAAACCATTCAACAACGGAAACTCATACTGTCATAGAATTGCATTATCTAGTTACATAACTATTACATTATGATAATGCTCCAGCAGGAACTTAGTTGTAACATTCGTAGTCAAATTGCACATACAGTTATATGAAGGTTTTCTTCATCTGTGTTTCTCTTAAGAACACCTAACGCAGAAAAAAGTATAAAAAGTAAAACATAAAACTTCAATAACATTGCAAAACAGCAGCTAAAGCATCAAACATACAAAATCTATGGATTAAGAATACATTGTAAGCAGAAATTTCGACTATACCAGACAGATCATATTGCAGATGATAAAGAGAGTTAATCAGTGTCAGATTATCTCCACCAGAGTTGTTAAACTTGAACTTTAGCCAAATATATGTATTTTTGTAGCAAAACTCAACTCCACCAGAATAGCAATAGAGAAGTTCAGTTTAACTATTGCTAAGATGGATTGCTAAATTTATCAATTGAGTCATGAATTGCTAAAGGAAAAGCTATATGCAAACTAAAGACGAAGGCTTTATACCAAATATTTGAACCAAACTACACATAAGCCACCAAATCAAACACATATTGGAATCAATAACAAGTGGGTGTACCTGCAATGGCTTCTGGGTTATCTGGGTCGACTCTGTTTGACCCGAAAGGGCATCCTTTTCTGTGGAAACGGTGGACATGGTGGCTGAGACAAAAGGGCAACGAGGACGGACTGTGGTTGTTCTATAACTTGTATTCCTTATAAAGCTCAAATGTTTTAAGAAGGTTGAAGAACCCAAACGCATTTCAGAGGATGGCCAGGTACATTGAATCCGCATGTCAAATTAAATTCTCAAGGACAACCAAAGTGGAAACCGTTTTATTCAGTGGCTGCTGAAGGAAGGGAAGGACCTGTAAGATTCCTCTGGTTTGATAAGAACGTACCAAGGTGTGTTTCATGCCTTTTCTATATGTATGTTAGTGGGCCCATCATGATATCCTTTGTGAGCTGAAGCCCAAAATGGAGTTTCTATTGGGTCTTGAGGTCTTGCTATAGCTGAGGAAGTTAGGATGGAAATTTAACTATATACTATAGCATGTGAACAGTAACTATCTTTTTTTTGTGTGGATCTAAAACAGGTAATTTAGATTTTTTTAGATAAGTTTTCTCTCGGCAAAAAATTTTTTGCCTTCCATTTTTGACTTTTCTTCTGTCTCCTGAATCTTCCGGATCGATCTTACCTCTTCAGACCTCCTTTATTTTTATTTCTCTCGTCTCTCTATCTTTACATCTCAGAGAATATCGTCGTTTCGTTTCATTTAAACAGTGTGAACATTGTAACTTTTTTTTTTTTCGTTCTAAAACAGGTAATTTAGATTTTTCTAGATAGGTTCTCTCTCGGCAAAAAAATTTTTGCTCTCTGTGTTTGACTTTTCTTCTGCCTCTTGAATCTTCTGGATCGATCTTGCCTCTTCAGACCTCATTTATTTTTATTTCTCCCATCTCTCTGTCTTTGCATCTCAGAGAATATCGCCGCTTCGTTTCATCTCTTTCACTATTGTTCCGTTTTGTGCCTATATACTATTGTTTGGTTAACTGTTCATAAGCACTGTGAACAATGTGCAGACCTTTTTACCCTGCTGATGGGCTGTGTAATTCCGTATTTACCTTTCGTTTCAACTCTAGATATAATTTTTTTTTTTCCACCGCTTCTCGCTCTCTCTCTCTCTC
>NC_020492.1:18575252-18607182 GCF_000184155.1 Fragaria vesca subsp. vesca | reverse complement strand
GAGAGAGAGAGAACATGGTAACATTGGGCATGTAGCAGGCAGGCAGTTCATTTTGTTTGAACCCTGTTGGGGAACTTTGTCAGTTTTGAAAATTGAGAATAGATATGTGTTGTGAGGTACAAGACAGACTAGAGGAGAAGACTTAGCTATATGCATGAAAGATTTTACTTTGGAACTTCTAGAAGAAGAGATATGTAACTAAACTCAGAAGAAAAGCATATATCAGTAAATATTTAGCTCATGGTTTCTACAAACACAAAACAAAGTACAAAGTGGAAATCTTCCAACTACTTTATGGTGTCGAAATTCGAATTAGAGTGCCCCGAGATGTTGTTCTTAGATTTATAGAGTAAATTGATCGTTGTAGAATTTAAAGAATATGAAGTGGTTAAATATCTCAATAACAAATAACATGTCAAGTTGTCAACTGATCAATTTCTCGTTTAACTTAGGTCTATGTGCTCTTGCACACACAGGTTTTCGGTCTCGCATCTTGCATGAAAGAAGAACGAACCATGCCATTTGAGCTCAGTTACCTTGCAACTTGGTTTGAGTCCTTTGTGGATCTACCATTAAGCATTATATTAGGAATCATTCATTATCAACACTATGATCGGATTGGTTCTCCGAACTCAATGGTTTTCATTATCGTATCACTATTAAGGGGCTTTCCTAAAGGAGGGTTTTCTAAATAAGCATTCTGAGAATCTGATCCATATATAAGGTCAATTCCTATGTTATTTAATTAGCAACTATGCCCTAATTGTAATTGTTAATTTATTAAGGTTGCGGTAGCAAAGGTGTCCGAGGCTCTGAGCAGTTGTCGACAGAACCGGTTTTGGTGACGTCTAATAACATGCTTAAGTATTGTGTTTATATATAATATGGGGGTTCTTAAGTTGGGGAAATAGAGCATCTCAAGCTATTTTTGTCATCTACGAACTTAGATTATGAAACTACAAAACTGAATTCGTTGTTAAATGCATATTCTTAAGAATAAACTTCTGCGTCCCTTAATTAAGGATTTAAGGATGGATTACACATGGAGGAGATGGATATGTGTCAACAACCAACAGCCTGTTCATTGTTTCCAAGTCTGGATTAACTGGGAAACTTGCAACTGAACACTTATATCGATATAGAATTCGAGATACACACAGAATATGATCTGAGCTTGAATTAATTTATTGGGGTTGTTCTGCATATATGTTCAAATCTTTGTCTTTTAAGTTTCAACCCTTTTTCAAGTTTTGACTCGTGATCTTTGATTGCTTTGTGAGCAGGCAAAAAAGATTATACTTCTGGTAATAGTAGAGGCCGGGAATTAGGCGCATCAATGATCAAGAGAAGTCGATCTGGAAGAAGACTGGGAGAAGCTGCTCCCTGTTGGTTTCTTAAAACTCTTCTTCAATCTTGCATCTCCTAATTAAACTCTTCTTAATGCTTACTTATTGTTTAGTACGTTCTTGGTAAAACACTAGTTGTTTTTTGTGTTCTTTTCTCTCTCTATTCCCTTTTACTTTCTTCAACAATTTGTAGGTTGAAGTCCAAATTAAAATTGGAAGTACAAACAAACGAGAGGGTTCTGGTGCTAGTGTGAAAGTGAAAGATCACGAGCTTTATAGTCAATGGTAAAAGTTTAAAAAATGGAATAGGGAAACCATCATGAAGTGATAAATTATGAGAAGGGAAATTTTCTAATGAGCATAGTCGCTAGACATAGAGAATGTTGGTAGTACTTTAGGAGGGAGAAACTTTTGTACGTTCTTTTCAGTGATTGGTCACAAAGACTTATGCACTTCAATTTTTTACCACTCATAGCCGTATAAACAACTAACTAAGATAACATTATCTTCATCATACTCGAGTCATGATGAATTTACTATATATGTTAGTACGTTTGAGTATAAAATGAATGTATAGCTTGCAAAATTTGTACTTGTATTAGCAAAAGTTTTGGAAGCTAGGAAACCTCATCATTAAGTTTTAGATCTCGTCTTCCACCTTCATAAGCTTGGGGTAACTTGATTTATTTATATGCAAACACTCTTGAGACGGATTATTCTCCAGAGAAAGACCATCCTAGTTTTTCTTGAAAACTAAAAGTCCTAAAATAACACAATGAGGTAGACACCACGCCTAAAACAGCTCAACTGCAATGGCTTGAAACGAAATCCAAAAATTGTGTCTGGTTACAATCTTGACCAACTATTGGTTCAAACTCCCCTGATACGTCACAAACTGGAAACCATATTCCTGGAACTTGTAACTAATTGGGAAAATATATATAGGAAACTTGAAGATACTAATTAGCAACATCAGATTCCGGGGGAGAAGTCCAAATGGAAGCTGATAGTAAGGACCTTGATTTCCAACCTAAAACCAACCTATGATATGCCACCTCCTCCACCCTATAACCATCATTGAAAAGACCCAACAAAAGCTTTGCCTGACAATGATTAGCAAAGCTTATTGGCGTTGGCTTAAACCCCTCCGCACTTAACCACTCCCACCAAGAGCAACCTACTTCCCCGTGGGCTCGATAGATACGAGCCAATGACCCGGCAATTCGAGGTCCCAAGAACACTCTCTCAACTAATGCTCGAGCCCGGCTCTGCATTGGAAAGCCGGCCTCGAGAGAGTCATAGACAGCCGAATAGTGATACAATGAGTCCATGAACCGAGCCACGAAGCCTCCATCTCCCGCTGGCCTAACCTCTTCTTCAACCAAGGCTACCAGTCTAGGGTTTAGTGTCTTAGCTCCAGATAAAAAGGAAGCAATCGAATCAGGGGATCGGTAACTGAAGTGTGGAAGGTTTAGCATGCAGTTGATTACCAAGGCCTCGCCCTTAACCAACTTTAGAGCAGAGGGTCGAAATGTCTCGTCCGAATCCAACCTACATTGGTGAAACGAAAACGGTTGACCAATGGAAGTGGCAAACGCCGTCAGACGACGACCGGTCTCCTGGACGGTCCCGATCGACCTCCGGCCGCTGCCGCCTCGCGACAAAGCCGTGATCCTAAGATGTGGGGTAGGTGGGCCATCCTTCCTGGACACCAAGGCCTGCATCAAGGACGCCCATTGGATACCCTCCATGATGTCATAGTCGACTATGTGGACCCTCCTGTCATGGACCACAGCCTCCAAGATGGCCTGATTGGCCGTGAAGTGGCCGAACTTAACATAGGGCGACATGTCCTGTAGTAGCTGAAACGCCGCGATCACGTCCGTGGGGTGGTGGCCGTGGTCGCGGTGGGACCCGTTTCCGATCAAATGCTTGGAGTGGCTGACGCCCCCGGCGCCTTCTAGCAAACCCTGAAGCGCCTCGGTAAAATACGCCGCGAGCCTCTCCATGTTAGTACCGTCAGTTGGGGAGACCAACTCTTTGAGCCGAACCAATATCACACGAGCCAGATCTCGGCTCTTGTTGGCGCCGGTGAGCGCCTCCGCCGCCGCCATCAATAGATGCACCAATCTCAGCCCCTTCGTATCCTCGCTGTTCGATGCCGCGCCTTCGTCCAGCATCGTCACCTCCGTCGACTGCGAAGACGTCGTGGTGTAACACGAGTTTGACGTTTCCTCAACGAGCTCGGACGACAGCGAGTCCCTCTCACCGCCCTCCATCATGGACTCGAAAAGCTCGTGAAAGTCTCCACCGCCGGCGAGGTGGTCAATGGGAGCTAGAGCCTCCCAGTCGACGACGGGAGACCAGTCGTACCACTGGTCAGGGGAAATGGCCGTGTTGGTGGTGCTTGTAGTTTCAGTGCTGCAGCCGGAGAGGTCGACGTCGAGGTCGTCGAGCTCAAGCTCCATAGCTGAGCTTAGCATGAGGAACTCTGTCATGCGGTTTTGGAATTGGCTTAGTAACTTTTGAGGTGTCTTCGGAAATATTATTCAGTAATGGTGGTAGCTACAGAAGGCTGGAGCAAAGAGACAGTGGTGTTTGCAGGAGAAGATTTTATTAAGAGTTAAACCAACTTAGATGGGATCAACTACTGATGATGAGTTGGGTTTTATACACTCCGGATCGTAATCAGACTTCCTTAATTGTGTTTAAAATAAGTTAAACACTTAACAGTTTACACTCAGGCCCCTAGTGTTTTAAGGTATTTGAATGAGGCTAATTATTAGTTTGATTAATTAATTAACTGGGAACTCTTTCTTTCTTTTTCTTCATACGTTCATGCATAGGCTGATAGGCTAGCAGCGTAAACCAGCTTCAGAAAAACCAACCTAGATAAAAAAAATAAACAAGGGATGGAGTTGGAATTATTAATTTGATTAATCAATTCATGAGTAGTTGTTTTGATTTCAAATTGGAATAGGTAACTGCAGAGTACGTTCGAGTCGGCCGGAGATACGTACAACTTCTTTCCCGACCAGTTGCTCCTAGTAAATGTTGAATAGTGAAGTTTAACATTTGCAAAAACATCAATGCATAAGAGTTTATCTATCATATCATATGGTATGACATACCTATTGCAAATGTGTGTAATTATATGATATACTAGAATTTCTTGACGCGTAAATATCTGCAAATGTATGTAATTATATGATATACTAGAATTTTCTGACGCGTAAATATCTTCATTTCCACCTGACTCCTACATGAGCATATATACTTCTCATTGATTGTGTAAGTTGTTCAAGGTTGAGATCGAAGATCAGTAGCAAAATGAGCTCCCAACACCATGGTTAATTAGCTTGTTCCATTTTTAACTCTCTAGTGGTCGCAGTCAGTTTCTTATTATTTTTTAATTATTCTCATTTTCTATTTTTCTTATTCAGTAACTTCTATGTTGTTTCCGTTAGAATAAGTTAGATGCTCTACTAGATAAAAGAAAATTATCATTTTAGTTTCTGATAACAAGGAACATAATTCTTTTATGACCCAAGCATACCAAAAACGTGAAAACGAGTGTGCTCTAGCTAGTATTTCATGTTCTTTCCATTAGTTGTTCTACCAGACAAAATTTCTCATTTTAGTTCTTTCGATATTTAACATAGAAAATTGATTCTTTCATGACCCAAGCATACCAAAAACGTGTACACGAGTGTACTCTAGCTAGTATTATTTTTGGTCAACAGAGTTCAACGAGCTAGTTAGTATTATATGAGAGAAACGAGAACATTTTCTTTTGCTTCAAACTTCGACAACAGTGCGACACATTACAAGGAAGACATAATGCAATCTTGCTTACGAACAATACGGATCTTTACTGCCAGATGCATTTCCAGTCTCTTGCATGTGTAGGTGTTGCCCATTTCGAATTTTCAACGAAGTTGAATAACATAACGCAACTATAAACATAAGAGCAATACTAGATAAACCACATATGTTGACACTTTTATTATATTGCTAATTGATTTGGAATGTGGATGCTCATATTACTTTTCTACAATCACGTATCTACAAACAGATGCATTTTCAAACGAGAGCACTCTAGCTCCAAAGTGATGAATCAAAGTTGGGGAAGTAATGAAAATGATCAATACATTCATGGAAAGAAGTAAATATAAGGGAAAGAACAAGTACTTGATAGCAAACTAAGCTCCCGACATCCAATGACTCTAGTGCAACTATAGGAGAGCGACCACTTAAATTCTCGTAGAAATCATCAAAGTGAAAGCTCCGCTGCTGAAGAGGGGTTTTGGACAAAGCTTTAACCGCATTCATATATACAACAACACACTCGATCTCAAGCAGTAACAGTCGACTACTGTAACACCACCTTTGTCTATGGCATTTACGATTGAGCTATTCCAAAGCCTTCGAAAAATTCTCAAGGTAAGTTTGACTGACCTGCGACACGTCAGTTCCCCTCGCCGGCTTGACCGGCTCTTTTCAACTTACTTATTCATCAGTTTGAGAGGGTCGACTGTGAGATTGAGATGGACGTACGTACGTACTTGGGTTAATGTTGGTTAATTTGGATTAATCAAAGAGATCGAGAGGGAATGAAGCTTGATTAGTGGATCTCTACCCAGTAATAACTTCTCACTTTCATTCACTTTCATTTACCAATTATGCTTTTGAGAATGCCTCGATCTGTGTCTTTGGCTGGGACTTCGGACTTGGATCACACCAAGGGCTTCAATAGTGCAGCATGCTAGGTCATAAGTACGTGATTGGGGGATGAAAATCACTTGCTGCACACAGCGCACATAAGGGGTAGGACTGGGTACCATTGATTCACATCTAAGCTAGATATATATGATTGCCAAACCCATTTTCATGTATTTTGGAAAACCATGCCCCTGCATACATTGCAATTCTTGGATCCTATCGATCGAGAAAATCTATCCTTGGGTTATATATAGTAAAGCCTCAGCATACATTATAATTTATGTGTCACTGGTAACATGATTAATTTTCTGTATAGTTAACCTAAATTGGCACGGAACAACAGCGTATTTGCTTCACAATAATTGATAGTCACCACAAAATAAGACAAAGAGTTGCCCTAGGCTAGGAAATTTTACACGGATGGTTTGTCTCTGAAATTAGCATAGAGCCATAGAGGGGATTTGATCATGATAGCCTCTTTACTAATATTTTAGGGTCAAGGTGCCTTCTCGACGACGTTATATATACCTCAAATTAGAGTCATTAACTTTTCTTTTTAGGGTGAATTTTTTTTCTTTTCCAAGTGTTAGTGATTATCCATAAAGTTGTGTATGTATGTGCAAGGCAGTCACCGATTGATGATAAGAAATATGTGATGGTAACAACGAAATAAGGGAACTTGATCAATTGACAAATTAAGAATTCTAATTTTCGATTTTCTCTTATCTTAAGGAAAGGTAATCAGGTGGCAGATACTCTTGTCAAGATGAGTATGTTGATGTCTGCATTATCTTGTGGGATGAACCTCTCCACTTCATTCAGGGCATGTACCAACGAGATAAGTTCGGTATCCTAAACTTTTGTTTTTATTGATTTGCTTGATAGTGTAGTTTGATGTCTTTTGTTTGGTGTTTTCGGGTACTGACTTTAGTATCATCAAACTTGATTGTAATCTCTTTTTGTTATTAGTAAATTTGAGATAGGAGAGCACTCTGCTCTATCTAGCTCCTGTTAACTAAAAAAAAAATTATTCTAATATATAGACTTGAGGATATGTAATTTAATCTTGTCATGGTGAAAGAAGAAAGTGATCAAGAAAAGGCATGCACTGATTGTCAAAATGAAAAACTGGGTTTGCTCGGCCTAGGTCTGGGAGTTCGTTAATGTTTCCAATCCCCAAGTCCCTCATGAGAATGATAACAGCCGGCCAAATGAAAGTCAACTTGATCGACGGCTAGTATTATAGTAGATGACTGCATCAGCAATATAAATAAATAAGCAAACATCTAAAGTCAGCTGGGCACGCAATCAATCCTTTGACATAGATAGTGACATTTCCAGATGTAGAAAGAAGGATTGGACCAAGTACAAACCTAAATAGGAAACTTGCGAAAGCTTCAGCCTTCAGGCATAAAGAATAGAAATAGAAAGGCCATGACAGCAGAAAATTACGGGGTGAAAAAGAAAATAATAATAATTAATATTCTCTAATTAGGAAGTAGGTGTCATTGATTGGCTACCAATTCTCTAATCTAATCCCGGCCGGCATGTTTCAGAAAGAGAGGCAGGAACAGTTCTCTGAGACGCCAATACCTTCTACTTGGACAGTTGGACGGCAGAGAAAACAGGTCAATGAGATCGATAAATAGTATAACAGTACATTTGGCCGATGACGCAGAGGGCCGAGAGTCTGCTGCCATTGCCCCAAAGGCGAAACCAACCCAAAATCACTCATTAGTTATGCACTTGGAACCGAATCAAGAACATCCGCACCTTCCAAGCTCCCACGGTCCAAATAATGCAACACTAGAGGAAGCTTAACCTATTAAGAACCACGGCGAGATCGCAGAACCATGCGTGGCGAGCGTAACACAACCTATTAAGATTCATTCTGATCAGAACAAGGATATACTACTAGCAATCTAGTGCCCCCCCCCCCACCACACACACAATACCGAAAAAAGAAGACTCATAGTTTAGGTCTACAGCAATACCTTATATTTGAAAGCTCACTCTCCAACTGCTAGAACCCTAGCTTCCCAACATTTTTGAAAAGGTTTTGGAAGGTACCTGGTTAGGAGCAGTGGCGTAGCTAGCTAGGGGGCAAAAGGTTCAATTGAACCCTCTCAAATTTTCAAAAAGAGTAATTAGCCTTCATTTATATTGGATATTAGTGGAAATAAAATATAAATTGACCATTCTTCTCTAATAAATTCTTAATTAGTCTTAAATATTCTTCAACAATAATGAAATGAAATAAAAATTTATACTATTCATATACTTAATACAATACAAATTGTGTTAAGGGTTTTTTACCTTACTAAATCGAAACAACACATTAATGTTTACCATACATGAACATGCATTATCTCTCAAATAAAAGAAAAAGTAACATATTTTTTTCCAATATTTATCGTGCATGAAATTCTAATCTAAACTTTATTTGAGATGATAATGATAGAACAAAAATATTGTTGAAATTAAGTTTGCGTCATTCTTTTAAGCAAAATTGTGTTGTTGCTAAAGAGTGACTGAAAATAATTTAATTTTTTAGTTAATCAAATTTGACCATTCTAAGTGAGATGTCTGGCTACGCCACTGGCTAGGAGGTTCAACCCTACGTTCAGTTATTAAATTGAAAATTAATAATTTAGATATTTGTATAGCGTAAGTTTGTGTTTTAATGTATCAGTAATATAGTCTAGTAGCTAGTACTGTGTAAGATTAACAGTATGGTATAAGTTGGTATTATATTTGAACCGAAAAGATAACCTAGCTTGTGTGTGAGAAATGTTCATCCATATGATTTCTGCTATGCAAATTGCAATGCAACTTGGTTTTATGATTCGTTTTTTAGTTTCTTTTCTTCTTCTATATAAATTGATCAGCCAATAATACGTACTTTCACAAACGTACATGTTACAGATTTAATATGAAGAACGGGATTGCATAGGTGACGAGAGCAACGTTGTAAAGCCAGATACATTAATCCAAGTCAAAAGCACCTCTATTATTGGCCACGTCCCACAAAATTTGGTTGTATACGGAATTATCTACTGGCTTACAACTTAATTGATGATGTCAACTCAACTCCCGTAATTAAAAACATTCAGAATATAATATGCACCCGAACATGCTTAGCAATTAGAGATTAAGAAACGGAGATTCTCCGTTGGTTTACCAATGGCATAAGATTCCCCGTTCATTATATTGCTTTAGGTACACCGGTAGTACATGTGTGCCATCTAATTGTTGGTTCTTTTCACACAGAGGTGGCAAAATTTGATTAATTGGGACACTACCCTCTCGTTCTACGTCAACCTTTGAGGACTCCCTCTCTTTTTTTTAGGACCTTTGAGCGCTCTTATTCTTCATATGTTTCTAGTTTTTCATATGCTCGATCTTATTGTGTGTTCCCTTATACATTTACGGCATTAAAAGTAAACAGAAGGGACTGATTAAGTGAGAACTAATTTTTAACAGTTTAACAGACTATGCATGGTCTTCTAATATCAGTCTGATATTCATAGGCATATGCTTCTATGTATTTTACATAAAATGAAAATCTCTTAAACAGATATTACAAGATAAATAGACCTGATATTTGGTCATTTGGAGAATGTAAAGGTATTTGGTCATTTGGAGAATGTAAAGGAAATCAATGGGTAAGTTTCATTTTATACAACAGTTTCTTATGTTTTGAGATATAGCAGGGTCGGAGATTAAAATTAGATATATGGGAGTATAGAATCCTGAGGAGAGGTTCTTAATCCTAATTTATACGGTTTTTGATTCCTTTTCCTGGTCGGTGAGGAACTTTTTTGCTAGTGTGTACATGTATGTTACAGTTGAGATCGAGAATCAAGATCTTGTTACAGACCAATCGATCCACAGCGAGCCAGCTCAAATACAGATAACATATAATTAACCATGATTAAGTTGTGATTAAGCTAATCACGGGTGATGATATATTTATATATATATATATATATATATATCTATATATATATTCAATGATGGAATTAGGCTCTATATAGTGAGTCAGATTAGGGTACTGCAGATCATAAGCGCAAGCTGGTGGGATTAAACTACAATACAACATTCGGGAACTTCAACTTGTTTTACTCCTTGTCTGTATTTTTCCTATTTAATTCCTTAACCAATAGAAAGACGTGCTTTGTAATACACTAATACTAATTAACGGGTTAAACTGGTACCATGACAAAGTTGTTAATTTCCTCATATATGCTTGGTCTCGATCTGTTAGTTTATAGTTGAAAATTGCAATTACTGATTACAATGTGGGGTTCCGTTTGTTTTGGACATATAGTTTATAGTAGCATACATTAACAAGAGTAACAACATAATTACAAAAACTTGACCCGCTAACGTGCGCTTCTACATCTTTTTAATTAGATCGAGTTAGTATTATTGAAACCCTAGTTAAAACTTGCTGACCTCATCCGTGATAGGATGCATCCCCAGAAGAGGAAGAAGCTGGAGTATGTGGATATGGCACGTACTATAGTAATTTGATGGGCTAACTATCAATAATACCTAAATTAAATAGTTTGTTTTAGTTAATGATGAAAGAACAAGTGGTATCACTAGCTAATTGTATATTTGGCCGGCTCACCACCTTCTTCTTCCAATTTAATAAAAATCTAATGGCAACAAATTCAATATATAATATCTAGACTCACAAATTTTGCTCATTTAAAGTCCAATTTAGTGATGGTGAGGTCAAGGACTAGACAAAAATTGAGTTACCGAACCCTACTTCTATGCTCTTATCAAGGTAGTTCATCCATTTTGTGGGATAGTTGCGAACAACCAGCTCCTAGCCATCACAAATTTAACTAATATATATCATATCCAGAGTGCATGGCCAAACTGAATTGAAAAGAATGCGCGATATTTCTTCTTCTTTAATTTACAGATCAACTGGCCTTGAATTAGTAGGGAAGCAAATGCTAGCTGCAGCTGACTTATAGCGAGTACTGGGTTCAAAAATCCACCTCCTTCATATTCCGCAGTCTACTGCTGTCTCATCAGCTCCCCCATGAGGGCTTCTTGTTCATGTTTCTTTTGCTTTGCTTCTGTATTGCAACATTTACCGTAAAAACAAAACATAGGAAAAAATTAAAACGAAGCGAATATGAAATGTTCACCATATTTTTGCCCGATTGTTAAAGACAAACTTTGTGATGGTTTCATGGTTTGATTTTTGAAGTTAACAATACTTATCTTGGTATTTTCATTATGACATTACGTTAAGGTATCAGCTGCTTTTTTCTGTATGCATCACAAGTCGTGGTTTTGGAAAAACCCTAACCATGCATGCCACGTCCTGCAATATCCCTTAGACGATATACAAAAAGTGTTTCGGTTGATAGGAAAAACTAATTAATATGCACAGTCTGATGATGAGCATCCATCCATTAGATATTATATATCTAGCTATGTAGTAATAAGACTTTTGAAGTTGGAAAGAAATCCCAAAGCATACGATCATATCGTATGTTTTGGGATTTCGTTGGAGACGAGTTGTATGTTTTGGGATTTCGTTGGAGACGAGTACAAATCGTCTATTGTGGAGACGAGTACACTCTCTATTAGGTATTTTTAAAACCTTATATAATGTACTCGTCGCCACAGCAAGTCTTTCTGTCTCTGAAATGGCTAGCTTGACTGCTTGATCTAGGGGTTGATATAGATAAGATATTAACGATTCATAATCCAATTCAATGCTTACTTAGTTGAAAATTAAATATTAATCAAGTCACTAATCCCATGCAGCTGGGTCTTAAACATATAGTATGTTAGGTATCCAACAGCTCTGTATACCTAACATATATATTTACCAAGCGAGAGATGTGATTCTTAGTCTGCTGCAAAATTTGAATTGCAGAAACGAGAGAGATTCCCTTCTCTAAAATAGCTGCATTAGATTCCGGTCCAAAGTTGACAACGTGAAAATCGTGAAATTACTCTACTGGAAGCACACCAGCAAATAGCAGCATGCATTGCCTGTAAAATTGTTAATGCAAGGGTTTCAGTGCCTCACAATACCAACCATCTTCCTATACATGGGGCGACCTGATGAACTAGAACCAACACGGTCCAAGTTCTTAAGATGTATAGGATTTATGGTTATTATCAAAACTAAGGGAAATTGGATTAAGAATCTCACATGCATATCTAAGCCAAAATATATATAGCTAGGTGCACATAAGCAGCTGGGTGCTTGATCACTGTACTGTATAAACAAATTTTTATTTATTTGGTATAAATATTTCATAAAATGCTCTGTTGCGCATAACATCTTATAATTTAGTTGGAAGACAAAATGTAGTATAGAATAAATCCAGATATTACACACTGCAACTGCATCATGTAGTGATAAACATTAACACTGTGATATTTATACAGTTGCACTTGTCAAAAACTGAAAAAGAAGAAACGTTTAAACTTTAAACAATTCTTCCTCCTAAAACAAGGAGATCACAATTTCTACTTATGCTTTCAAGCTCTGCATTTTATTAGGCTAAAGTAAAAAAAAAACTAGCACGGTGCATTTCTTTTCCTTCTGATATATTTTTTGGGATCTCAATTTATCCGCATATATTGGATGTTATTAAACTTGTTAAAGGATGGCAGATATGTCACTTTTTTTTAATTTCTGGAAGTGATAATCTAGTGTTGCAACAAATATAAAAGGATTTATAAATGACTAAATCAGAGATGACAAATCATGGCAACATTCTGTGGTTGTTGGACGGAATACGAAAGATGACAATATGGAACTCGGCAACTCCCACTCCTTTGTTTTTCTCATCGTCTTTGCCATCAGATACTTTGCTCTGAAACTAACGAATTAATTAAATTCAACTACTGAAGTAAGAAAGCTAAAATATCTTTTCCTTTTGTACTTGTTAAAGGTATAAATAATCATACGAAATCTCTTATCAGTTTAATAAGGTATGAGCAAGAACATAAGAGGTCGGCAGTACAATTTCTGTGGTAGATTAAACTGTTGGAACTGAAAGCAATGGCTCTACTGTACCATCTTGACTTCTTATGCTAAAAACATAGCTCCAAAGTCGGGGTTCTAACTCTAGAAAATCCTTTTTAAAATGACTAGTAAGCCTACAAATTTTAAAATGACTAGTAAGCCTACAAATTAACTTGGCAACCACCCCACTAAAATGATGCCTATTGTGAGTCGCTGAGTCTAGTAAACCTACAAATCTAGTAAACCTTTGGGAAATTTCATAATGTAGGTAACTTGCTGTTATTTGCAAGTGGTAGTTAACCAAAACCAAAATCACTTTGGCTTATAGTGTCTTTCAACTTTCAGCAGTATATGAAGATGAGCAGGACATCTCAACAGCATGATGATGTTTATGGCAATCTTGCCAATATTATATCTCAAAGATGAACTTGCTGGTCCTATATTAGACACCTAGTCGTAGAACAATTTTAGCTCCTGAACTGAGACCAAGTACTAATGTCAATTAAAATACATGAGGCATGTAGAGCTAGGTAGCCAAGGTTAGGAATAAGCATCACCAAGTCTAAGGACTAGGAGAGTGTGTGTATCCTCCACGTGGAGAGCGAGCTTTAGTTCCACGACTTGCCCGGCTTCTTGTGTTCAAGACTAGGACTATATCAATGGACATGAACAAGAGTAAACGAAAGCTTGAGTTTGAGAGGCAGTGATGTTACAGCTTCAGAGTTCAGATACATTAACTAAATAACAACTGATGAGGTAGTGACGGGGTGTGATGGGTACCAAATTGTATTATTTGGCGAGAATCATGTAGTTGTTTATGTTGTTAGATTTTAAATTAGTTTCTAAGAGTTTCGAAAGCCAGCAATTTGGGAGTTCTCTAGGGGACAAAGGATAGTGACCTTATTATTTAAGTACATGCAAACTATTCCACTTTGATTACAGACGCAAATGGAGGGTTGTTGATAGTGTTGTCTTCTTCATCTGGTGACGCCATGGCTATTGGAACTGAGTGAACCAACCAGGATATTCATCTCACCCTCCATTCAGGTGAATTTTCCTTAAAGAAACAAGCTTCCATACTTAAAAAAGATTCCAACTCCTAAGCTGGCGCCCTAGCTGGGTAGCAGTGTCCCTTACCCCAGCTGGGTTGGCGCCCCATGATCCAGGTAAATACCATCCTGATCTGATGATACAAGAAGCATGCATATGATCACCTTAGATAAGAGCTAACTTATAAATGATATGTCATCATATCTATCAAATACATTATTTTGGTAAATTACCTATATGTGGACCTGTGGTGGGCGGGTTTTTATTCTAGATCCAAAATATCCTATCCTATACAGGTTGGATTTTGATTGGAGAACTCCTAGATTTGGGATAAAATATAAACCTCATTGAGAATGTCAAAGTGGACTAGAGTCACCTTGTAAAAGCCCACGATAGTACTGCAAAAAGAAATTTAGCTTATGGGTTTTAGCTTTAAGCTAGGAAACAGATATTTGATATGAGAAGGAGATGCCATGACTCAATAACCCATATTAGCGTATGTGCTTTAAAGACCCAGAAAATAAAACAATAGCTATCTAGGTTATCAATTGATTGCATCAATTTTCTATGTTAATGAGGCCATGAATCCTCTATCCTACTAAATCGTAAGGAAACATTCTAAAAGAGATGCCCTATTTAACAGGTTTCTCTGTGTAAAACAATCTTAAACTGTAGAAACGAGGCTCAGTTCTACAAGTCATTCAAGACAGAGGGCTCTGTTAATTATTTCACAAAAAGTGTATCTTTCAATATCACAACACTAGTTCACTAATTTAAATAATCAAAATCTCATTTTTCTGTACAAAGACTAGACTTAAATCATATTTGTTCCTGTTGATGTTGCATTTAGCCTCTTTAGATCGAAAGGGTATTTTAAACAATTAATCAGGAAAAGCAGCTCAGACTCATGCTACAATGAATTTTGTCTTGTAAATATCTTTTACATTATATTAACAAAAATAAGGAATGTCAATATCTAATACTGAAGGGAGCATCACAATTCCTAAGAGTTGGTAATTTTCACTTCTCCTCTGAATCATAACTAACCTGTTCAGGATGAAACACAGATCAGTTGCCATTTTGATTGCCAATAAGTGAACCCTCTTTTTCATTAAGTGAGGCATGGACAATCCTTGCTGCTGCTATGGCAGAATCCGCCCTCTTGATAACTCTCTCAAGATCTCCAACCTTCTCTGACAACAACGTGACATTTGAGTTGGTTGTCTGAACTAACTTGTTTGCAGTTTCCAGAGCACCGCACAGCTGCAATAAAGACAATCAGAGTCTATACAATATATTCAGAAGCCTCAGTGTTTGTGAATTCTTACCCTACACACCACTGTACAATTTTACTAAATACTCTTCACAAATGAAAAATGATAAAAATCTCTGATAGTTTCCAAAACATGTCCATTGTATTCATCACTCCGCTGTATCTCAAATGGATAATCACAACTATAAACAATCAATCATTGTCAAGGAAATCTTATGAAATTTAAACAAAATTTTCTCAACCAAGCAATCAACAAGACACAATAGTGATAACTTCTATAGAAAAAATATGGACCTGCCATCCAACAAGTCCATGGAATTAATTGCATCAAGTAAAGCAGCACTTCAATAACAGATTGACAATGTGAGAGCCTCAAATATTCAGACGCAGAGATGCATTTGCAACAATGTGAGTTCTGAGAGTGGGGTGCACTAATCATCCCAGTCAGGATCAATATGTAAAATATATCATTCATATCCTAAAAAAAGATAACTCATCACCTTCAAAGTAAGACCTGCCCATGAGTGGTCAGTACAGGCAAGCGCCTCATTCAGCTGCTCATAGTTCTCCTGGACACAAAAATAACAAATGGAGCAAAACAATGTGAGCCAATTACCCAAAGGACAAACCTTTACAACAAATTCATACAATGCACACATTTTACATAATGAAAACAAATTCCCATATAACTATTCTGCAACTCTAAGTCCAAATTACTTCCCTTTTTGCTAATGGGTACTCAATTTCCAAACACAACATTGTAATCATGATTCACAGAAATAAGAACCAATGGGGAATGAGATTGCAGAAAACCTGGAACAACTTGGTAAGCTCTGGGTTCTGAGTTGGGCTGGAAATAGCAGGAGAAGAAGCCGAGGGCTCATGCTGTTGCGGTGGAGTTGAAGCATCTGATTCCCCCACGTCGCTCAGCAGATCGCCTATGCACAGAAGCGGTCCTCCCACACCTTTCATCATCCCTCTCCTCTTTCACTTTTGCTTTCTCTTCCCCAGAAAAAGAAAAGGCACCCATATATAATATGGGCTTTTTTATATTAAATAACCGACCCGACCCGACCCGACCGGGAGAATGAGAGTAAGGAGAGTTTCAGGGCACCGAAATCAAAGTCTTACTCTTTTCGAGTGTGGAGCTCTTCTCGCCGTGTCTCCGATCAGGTGAGCATCTTTTTCCGACCATATTGGGTTTTGTTGATTTGAATTGGTCTATATCTTAATTTTGAGAAATTTCCCAGAATCAAAAACTAAGCTTGGTGTGATGTAAATGGTTTGTGTGTATCAAAATTGGGGAAACAGGGTTGAAGTGGATTGCAAGTACTGGAGCTTAGTTTAGAGGAATGGGGAGCCAGGAGGTTAAGCAGCTTGAGGATTGCACTGTTGCCAAGTGAGTTTAATTTTTTCTTGCCATGTTATTGTTAATGTGTTTTGGATTTAGAGTTTGGGAAATTGAGAACAGCAGTTACTGCACTGATTTTGAAATGCTTGCCATTCTTTAGTGTACTCAATTCTGGTTCTTAGGAAATTGTATTGAATGAGAGAAGGGTGTGAAAGAATGAGTCTTAGTTGTAGTTTCAGACACTCTTTAACCTCTGCATAAGTGTTCCACAGATTAGTCGTTGTAATGTTGTGCATATTGGTGGGCGGTTGTCGAAAAGAATGTCATAGAAAATGAAGTTTTGAGAGAGTTAAACAAACTTTTCTGGACCTCGGAGCTCACAGATTGATCGATATTTTGTAAACTGTTGTTATGAACCGGAACTTGGATACTTGTAGATCAGGCAGAAATCGTTTTGTGATATTTATAGCTGGGAAGATTTAGACTAATCTACTGAAACTTGTTCAAGCATTCTAAACTGTTTTGGCAAATGCGCGCATCAATATCCTGAGTCTTTGGATTCCATGTCCATAGCTAATGTGCTTTCTTTGGTTACACGGTTACATCTTTTTATTATCTCAAGGAGATTGGTGCTTCTGATCTTCTCACTGATCCCTGATTTTTCATGAAACATGTTAAGTCTTGCCTACATTTATGACTATAGATACTGAATTAGCTTTATGGACTAATACATTCTGAATATTATTTGACTTAATCAGTACACCAATTAGCTTCAACTCAGCAAGTTAAGTTCATTATACAAGACGCACTAGCTATGATGCTCTGTTTGGGATCATATATAGAATCTTACAATCTTTGCCATATTTAGTATATCCTGTTTTACTCTTACCAATGTAAGTTTTATTGAACATGATTCATCTGCAGCGCATTGGGTACTTGGGTATTCTCAGTAGCAGGGGCTTTGCTAGCAATTCCGGTGGGGATAAAAAGGAAATCTTTAGGGCCACTTGTGTTCTTTGGCACAACTGGTACCATGCTTGATATCATTATGGGGATCACTCAGTGTGAAAGAGAACATGCCGAACGCCAAGCAAAGCTATCAGAAGCACAAAACTCTGCAACCAATGCTTCTTTATCTGAGACCGGAGCCGAGTATCCGTCTTTTTCCGAAACCGGAGCTGAGTCTTCGACTTGACAATATGGAGCAATATGCAACATGTTTCAATTACTCTCGGATTTTGCTGTAAAAACTGAATACTCTTTTCTCAATGACCTGTGGTTTTAATTCTGCCTTCACTTTTACTTGAGTTAATAATCACACAATAGTAACTTCAATTCATTTGATGATTTTGATCTTTCTTGCATCTAATTACCAAGAGTTCATTCCAAGCAGAGATTTATGCTGCCTTTGTCTTCAGTTCTGTAACTCTCAAAGCAACTTTGCTGATGACATGTTTTTAGCCCAGGTTGTTGCCCAGGTTGTTTTCCAATTCGTTCAAGTTTTTAAAAAAATCTTAGCCTACCACTGTGAACGACCAAGTCGTAGCCCTGAGTTGTGCTTCAATTTATTTTAACAAATTTTCAGACTCTCTGCCAAAGAACAACCATCCGTACATGTTTTTCAAATTAGTTCAAGTAACGTCTCATTATCGAGCTAAAAACAATGATGGTGTACACAAATTAGTAAAACCATCCTTGAAGATTGCAATGCCAACAATCCCCGAAGTAGGAAGGAAACCCTGTCCAGCTAGACTTCATAGACGAAGTCTGTAGGACTGTAGTTTGATGTAGCCAGAATGCTCAAAACAAAAGAGAGTAAAAAGCTGTAAGGTACTTCTTGCCAGACGATGAGCAATTGTGTACAATAAGAAAATGACGTGGAGCAAAAGGCTTATACTCATCCAACAGATGACCTTCATTATTCAAATGAGTCAAATCAACACTTTGATCATGCAGGGTGTTTATAACATTTAAAGCCTCACCTTTAATCTCCAACTGAGAAAAATCATCTATAAGTTGTTGGCCAACGTTGTTTGCCAATTATATATCTATCTCATGGATACATTTTACAGTGACTTAAGAAACATTTCGAAGGAAACCAAGGAATATATTGTGAAGAAGAAGTAAATCCAGGGACCCTGGTATATAATACAACGCATACATATAGACATATCATAGTTGATGTGGTGGATTGAACAATTCAGACATATCGTCTGCTCCTTGCTGTGAAGGAGGAAAAGATACATCATCTCCTGCCAATTATAATAATTTCATCAGTTATCAGTTTTTTTTTACTTTTACAGAAACATGCGTGGAAAATAAATACGTATTTACTTGTTTATAATAAAATATGAGCGGAGAACATCACACACATAATTTCATGATTTCATCAGTAATCAATCTTCGATGTTGTACTTATTACTGGCTTCACGAAAAACATTAATAAATAAACTAATTATGTTTACTTGTCAAGTGCATGACTATACTTATAATTAGCAAAATTAGATATATTTACTCGACGAAACCAAATTTTTAGGCTAGTACCTGTCGGATGCAATTGATTCCACTGTAACAAGTTGACATTAGTCCCTTGTTTGATTTCAAGAGATTGTTGTTGCACTGGCGGCAATACTGATCTACTATTGTTATTTCCGCTCTCAAATTTATTTGGAGTAACAGTTGTAGTTGGTTGGAGCACTTGATCATCACTGCAAGCACAAAATTTACCAAATTAGACAAATCATTGAATTAATTATAAATAAAGTTTTGGTGTCCTATTATGTATCATCCATCAATCACCTGAGAGGAAGCAAGTCATTTGCACTCAAGAAATTTAGAATCTCAACTTCAGAATCCAAATAAGTGGGTTGAGTAGTACAACTTCCTGGTGAAACTACAGGTTCATCTACATTTGGAGGAAAATGAACCTATTTATAAACACAATAAAACATATCAAATTTTCGTAAGTTTAGAATTAGACATGTCTCTTTGTAATTAATTAGCAAAAGTTTATGTCAATGACTTGTGGTTGTACTACTTTAGTAGAAGAAATATCAAATGCCTCTAGAGCTTTCTGTTTAACATAAGTTCGTGAAAATTAGACTTGATCACATCAAAGACGGTTAATATACATATTTATATTGATTAAATATACCTTGCGCATATGTAGACGATTAAGAGTTTTCTTGAGAATCTGCTCATGCATCTCAACCTCAGGCAGTGTTGTGATCTTAGAGAGATCACCTCAAATATTCTATCCATAATTAATAAGTAAAATGTATAAAATTATTAAGTAAAATGTATAAAATTATTGATACATTTATAAATTATATTTGATCTTATAACTAAGTAGTAGGAAACGAAGCACTTAATACACCTGAGTCGATTTTTCACTTCTTCCATCTGAGACTTGCATTTTAGGATTTCTTGTTGAATCTCCTGTCATTGATAAGTAGTTACAACCAACACACGCACAAATGTTCATACGAACTCTTTGCACAAAGAATTCAACCAACTCCAATATACGCTGTTTCAACAAAAGCAACAAAAAAGAATAAGCTTTTAAATTCAAGTGATTGAAGTAAACATAAAATATATACCTTCACATGTTCAGAATCTCCACTCACTGGGCTGTAGTGACAACATGTTATTAGAATATTAACACTAAATAAAGAGTTATTACTACAACAAGATAGTAATGGGCAGTTCAAAAAAAGCATCAAATTTATAAAATTATGATATGATATTAAGAAAATAGAACCAATACTTGATTGTCTGAAACATTTTATCGATGTTTAGCTTTTTGAAAATGCTGCGAAGAAACTGAACATATTTTTTTACTACAATACAATCAAAATACATATATGTGACTTTGAGTAATTAATGCTTACCTCTTCATTATGAAGACTTTGATATAATTGGGTGGAAAATATGCATCACAACATCAAGGTAAAAATTAGTCACATATATGTTATATCATAATCTAGGATTTAACAAATAATGACTTACCATCCTCGCTCGTGTCTTAAAAAGTTAACATATCGTGTTAAAATGTCTTCAATACTTTAAAACAAAGAAAAACAATTATAGCTAACAAAGATGATAAACTCAAGAAACTAATAAATATAAACTTAGTAAGAGTATAATAATGTTAGCTAGATTGTAACATCTTTTATTACCGGAGAAGAGACTGAGTCTCCCGGTTGGAGAAAACATGACGAGAGCTACATCGACATCACAAAGAACTGACAATTCAAAAACTTTCTTGATAAGTCTGTTTCTTCTCTTTAAGAATGTGACTTGTCTGTTAGCGGCATTCTCAAGTCTCTTAATCTGAAGTTTTACTCTCCCTATTTTATTTCTTTATAGATTTCATTCACACATGTGTTTCTGACCCTTTTAGATTATACTTCAGTAAACTGTCACTTTGAACAAAAATAGTAAGTTATAATAAATAAAACTAACAAAACTTTCACATTTGAGCATAACTCAAAATAATTAGTAAGTTATGAATTTTTTTTTTTACGAGAGAACGAGAACTTTTTATAGATGATCAATCATTTAAGAGTAGTGGCAGCACTACTGATACAATCTGGGGTATCCCCAAACCAACGAATATTCAACTGAGAACCTAGAGCTAACTTTGCAGCCTTGTGCGCCAAGGTGTTGCTCTTCCTGTAGACATGACGAAGAGAGGAACCCGGAAGTGCAGCCAACAACTGTCGAACATCATCCAAAACTATCTCATAACCTGAATTATCATCCTTACCATCTTTACATCATTCACATAGTAAGTTATGAATTATCCCATAGTAAGTTATGAATTATTAAAAGAATGAAAATAAAAAACAAATACATATCTTACATTCGAGTATATATAGAGACTAAATATGCAATCAGTGTTAGTAACGTAAAACTTAAATAACGAATAACGTATAAACTGAAACTGCTGAGGAAATACAGATGAATGTATCAGATAATATCAATCTAAACAAGAATAGATGAATACTTTAATCTGAAACTTTTAAACAAATCAAGAGATATAAAGAACAGAACTAACTCTGCACGTTGAAACGTTGAATCAGCTTGAAAATCAAAACCCAGAATATAGAGAAAACACAACCAACTCTTCATACTCAACCAACTTGATGACAATACTTACCAAAGACGTCTCCGTTATGATGGCCCAGGTCTAAAGGAGGTGAATGATAAAAGTGAGGCACGGTACTTTTTGTACTTGGCTAGGGCTTCTTTGGTATATGATTATATGAAGGCCGGATACGAACCTCGCCCGTCTGTTCTATACTTCTTATCCGATTCCAAGAGACGGACTGAGGCGAAGACGGGACGTTTGTGGGTCCCATATAGCACATAGAGTGCCACTTACGGTTGCGGGTTTTGCGTAAATGACGAGGAGTATATCTGCCACCAACACTGAGAAAAGCTACGTGTCGCTTGGCTTTTGTTCGGTTCACATCGTTCATGTCGTTTATGCACTAATTCTCACACCGTCGTAATCGTATTCGAAGCGGTTCATTTATGTTGTTCCGGCAGAGGACCTACACGACGGTGGTTCTGAAACCTTGTCTTCCTTTTAGTAGTGGTAGAGCTCTTGGTTTCTTATATATCAAATATTCAAATGAGATGAACACCATATCTTATCGGCGATAATATCTCCGGCTTTTACTTATAGCTGAAATTGTACCAAATATAGGGGATTTTTTTTTTTTTGCATAGATTTTGCTTCTTGTATTTTGTTCATCCAATCGATGGTGTTATGTAAACAAATTCACAAATGCCAATGTTACTATGTTAGAGATGGAGGAGTTGAGAATTCTACCTTAGCTCACTACCTAATAAGATCTTACCAGTAGCAACGAAAGAATCCCTCGATGCTAAATTAACTTATAAATACGGTCTGGAAATCACCTGGTGCTTAAGCATGGCATCTGCACAGAAATCATTTCAAACCTCCCATTTTCCCTATCCAAACCGGCATTTATATTGACTACGAATTTCAAAGGGCTGTTCGTTCTTTGCTGCAGCATAGTTTTCAGAAGAATTAACCAAATCCTATAGAAGTCCATGTTCGTCTGGAAATCAAGTCTTCCCTTCCATTCTAAGCTCTTTTTGTGTACAGCTGATGAGCAAGAAACCAGAACTCCTTCAGCAGCTTTAGGTTGTGAGGTTGGTTTTGCACTTGTACCAGTTTCTGTGTCAGGGTCTCTGAAATTAACTTCTCTGTCATTTGGTTTTTCCTTATAGCAGGAGTAGACTCTTTCAGCCTTTATGTTTCCAAACAGAAGTTCTGCGGCTTTGTTTTTGACTAGGAGCGGTGCATAATCTGAATCATCCCATACATATAACTGCAGTTGGATCAAGAGATCAGAAATGCCAATTTGCATAAAAGAACATCTAGGAAAGCAACAAAACTATGAGAAAGATGTAGAAATTGGCATGGTTTCATGCATGTGGCATCAAAATGTATCCCAATGACAAAAAGGGTAAAACCCTCAACAAATCTAATCGGTGGGAAAACAAATCCATACCATGAAAGGCCTGTATATGAGGCTTATAACATGATGGCGGTTCGAGCTCTCCGAACAGTAAAGAGCAGCTGCATTTTGCTTAGACGTGTTTCCACTGCAATGATGAACACCAAAGCATTCAACACACATTCAGTAAAGAAAAGCAGACACTGCCGTGGTAACATAACATAAGCAATATCCGGTGCTCCCATCCATACCTTTTCGCCTCCAAGGGCAAACCACATATCCGGCAGCCTGTACAAATAAGATGCTTCACCAAACCAGGATCTCCTGTTTTACACACTCTCCTACTTGCAAACATGTCTTCCTTGTCACACAAAGACTCATATTCTGCTAGTGGCATAAAAATTTCGGCAACAGATGCTTCAAACACTGCCTTGCAAGAATTAGTTAGCTGTGATAACTCCAAAATTGAACAACAATCCTCAGGCTTTTGACTCTCTTCCAGCAGCTTCCAGTTCCTCGGGAATTGCCTCTGCCGCAGCTGAGAGCCGCGTAACGGACGAGTGTTGCTCTTCTTCACCCACTCCACTACCTTTCTTAGCTTCTCCTTCACAGCTACCCCAACTCGACACCCCTCTATCAACTCATCAACGCCTAACCATTCCAAAACACAAATTTGTAGCCTCAAAGTTGCAACAATAATGATTCATTACGAGACAATGTAACACCAATCCCCCAATTTTTCAAGCTCTCATAGTAAAAAAGAGTTAGTTACCTTTGGTTAAAATGGATTCATAAGGATGAAGTAGACATTGTAAGGAAGACTGTGTGACGGTTTTAGCTTCAACAACATCACGATATTTTACTATCTGCATATCTGAATCAATCAATCAAAATTAAATTCAATTGAAATTTGAGAAAATAAGACCTAAATTTTGCAGGGTACTCACTCTGTAACAAAACGACGTCGCCGTAGACTGCCGTGGTTCCCATTTGCTTTTGCCACAGGGAAACGGAGAAAAACGGCCGCGTTTCGTCGCCGACCTGGATGTCCGTCCGGATCACCTCTCCGCCGTTCGATGATTTATACTTGGAAATACGAAATCCCCATTTTAAGCATGAATTGAAAACGGAGAAGAGAAAAACGACACGGCGTAAAGAAGGGGCATGTATACCTGAAGAGGAGTGATTCGGTGGACAAAGACGACCAGCTGTACGAAGTCGCCGATGTGGAGCGCCGCCTCCGACAGGTCGATTAGCGGCCCGTACCATCCGATCGCTGACGTCATCCTCCTTTCTCGGGATTTTGCCGCGAAAATTTTCGGTTAACAGTGTTTGGCTGCGCCCTTCTGCATCTTACTCTATTTGAATAATTCTGGAATCTAAGAATTACTTTGCGCGCGAATTCCTATTATGCCCTCGACTAAACACTTGTATGGAAATGTGGATAAAAAAAGAACTCATGTCTTTGATATTAGGAGTTGCTCTAAGTAACGGAACGCAAATTGCATGGGGTGTTCTTTATAGAACCCCTATTCAGAATTTCAGATACAAGTAAAATCAAGCAGTAGTTCTCTGGAAGTGTCATTTCATGTTTATCAGAAAGAGAAAGATAACATTCTGTTATTATTCATCTGGGTATAGCTAGCCAGCCACTCATTTGGTCATTTATGACTGCCAAACACACCTCATATGCCAGAAATAAAGAGTGATAACCACTAATCCTGGCCACCCAAAGTCAAAAACATTATTGGGCTGCAATCCAGGAATAACACAAGAAAATTACACAAATTATTGGCTAAGAAACTCAAGTGTGTTAGCACCAAACACTGGCAGCATCAGAACCAAGTTCAACACAGATGGAATGGAAATCGGCCAGCAAAAACAGGGGCCTGTTCCAGCATCAAAAGCAGCACTGTCAAAAACGGCTGCTATAAGCCCATGCCACAGCCACCCCCACCCTTATCTACACCTCCAACCAAGACGATTCAGCATCAAGCAAATACATAGAGCATCAGCAGATCTGAAAAAACACAACTTTTTTTTTTTCTTCTTCTAAAACTCTACTACTCAACTATACACTAATTCTGTATCTACAACAGAACCAGTCTAATGCTCTAAGAAAGCCCTCTCATCATTTCATCTTTTCACAAGTAAACCCCATTGCCACCTCGACAGCTCCCTTACGCATTCAACTTCTTCAGTATCATTCTGAAACAGGCAACCAACTCAAAACTGAAACAGGCAATCAACTCAAAGTCACAATCTAACAGATGTATGAACTCATGTACAGCCTTGCCCCAATATCAACAGGTCCGTCATCCCCACCAACTGCATGAAGTACTACAGGAATCGTTGAAAGAAGACGTACTGTAAGAGGAAAGACCATGGGCTCAACTTCACTATTCAAAGAGCAACCATTGGAGCATGGCTCATTTGAACTCTTTCCAACTGGACAAGGTTCAGCTTCGAGGTCAGAAGGACTAACAACCAATGCCACATCATCAAGCGCCCTCCATTTACCAGGACTACCTCTCCTGAACGAGCGCCTATCAACACGTAAAGAAAGCACCAATGTGGATGTAGCATCTAGCCACTCTACCATCAAGCCTTCAACTTCATCATAATTAATTCGACGTTCAACCTGAAAGAACAGAGGAATAGAAGTTAGTTGCATGGGAAATAGTCCAAACAGTCACTATATAAAAAATAAAAAAAATCTAAAACCTAAAAACCATATAGCAGAAAGCTACTTACAGCAAGCTTTTGGATGTAAATGGACATGAATCTAGGTCCCAGACCCATTACTCTTGCTTCTGAGAATAAAATCTGCAACCAGAAACAGAATATTAAAAAATAAGCACATGACCAGATACTGTAACATCGAAAGTGCAAGGTATAATCAGTAGAAAGATTAACAGTAGCTGCTGCTATGGTCACTATTGTATCACCAAGACCAAACCAATAATCACATAATACAAGCAGCCACCCTCAAAGTCTTAGATAAAGAAAATAAAGCAACACCAACTAAAGCATCATATGAAGCCATGCATTGCAATTTATTCACCAACCATAAATCACGGTACCAAGAGAGAGGGTAAAAAAGGAATATGTGATCAGATATCATACCTCTTTTTTCTTCAGCAGGGACCATATCTGGAGCTTATCACAAGCATCCTTGACATGTCTACTGGCCAGCTTTCTTTCATTGCAATTAGCAGCAACATTGGCAAGCAACTTCGTGCTGGGAACACTATGCTTCATCGCTGCAGCTGATAAGGCTTCCTGAATTTCCCTAGATTCAGCAGCATCCTTATCAAAATCAACACCAGTGAAACACCTCATCTTAAATTTGTCTCCCTTGTTCAAATTATTCAACACTCTCTGATGTTCCAAATATAACTCCTCAGCCTCTATGGTGGCAGCTAGTGTGCGATGCACTATAATATCAGGATACCGGCGTAGTGGCGAAGTGAAATGAGTATACAGAGGAACAGCCAATCCATAGTGACCCCAATCATTTTTGTATCTCAATTCCCCACTACAAAAGTAAGTAGCTAGCTGCATAGGTTTTGTGGCATAATTCATGAGAATACTAAACAGAACAGAATCATCCTTGAGCTTAACCCTAATTCGCTCCAGTGACTGATGGAATCGACCAGAAGAAGAAGTATCCAACTCTAAACCATGCTTGGAACAAAATGCTTCAAGTTCTTTAAGCTTGCGCATATTAGGCTCTGGGTGCCTCCGCAGTAGTGCACTGTCAGGGAAAGCTCTAGATATGACTTCAGCCGCTGTTCTGTTTGCTAAGAGCATAAACTCCTCCACAAGAGAATTTGATTCCTTCCTTTCAGAAAACAAACTATCATATGGATCTCCATATTCATCAAACAGAATAACAACTTTGGAGTTATCAAGCTGGAGAGCACCATCATTAGATCTCCTCTCCTTCAAAGTTTTAGAGATCTCATAGAGGCTCTTGACAGATCTACTTACATCCGACCATCCAAAATGGCCATGTACCTGAGGACAGCCGTCTTGGGAAGTGTCAAAACTTTCAAAGTTATATATGCCATCAATAATATCCTGAGCGTGCTCATAAGAAAGCTTGCAACACGACCTTATCACAGTGCGGCCAATCCATCGATCAACAACATCTCCAGCATTATTGATGTCCAGGAATATTGAAAACGAAAGTCTCTCTACTCCTGGATTAAGCGAAACAATATTCTCTGAAAGCAAAGGGGGCAACATCGGTATCTTGCGCTGTGTCATATACACACTTGTTGATCTAGATAGAGCTACTTTATCCAAGGGTGTGTCAGGTAACACAAAGTATGACACATCAGCAATGTGGACACCAACTCTGGAGATACCGTTGGAAAAATTCTCAACTGAGAGGGCATCATCCAGATCTGTGGCAGTGGAAGGATCAATGGTGAATATGCACAGATTTCGAAGATCCTTTCTTGTTTTAACTTCCTCCCGAGGCACCTCCCATGGGAGGGGAGGAAGACAAGAAAGTGATTCAGGGGAAAATTCAGATGAATTAATAGAATTTTCGCATAAGATTGCTTCAATGTGAGGCTGTACTTCAGCTCCATGTCCAAAAGCATGTAATATTAAGGCTTGTGGAGCAAGACTTTCTTCACCCCACTCATCAACTCGTGCAGCAAACAGCTCCTTCTCAATTGTTTCATCACCATTCTCCAATCTTTTCTTAATTTCATCAGGCAAATTTCTAACAAGGACCACCATTTTTGGAAATCTTGGATCAGTCGGTGTCATCTGGATATAATCATGGTCAGAATATGGCAAACTTTTATTCTTTTTCATGTCTTTTCTGCAAACTTCCCTGTAAGAAATCCACTTCTTAACATTAAGATAGCCTATAACAGCATCTCGTCGTTTAGACCTTTCAATGATAGCAACAACCCTTCCAGTTGGACGTTTAGAAGGGAATGAACTGATGATGGCACACATCTTCTCGACTGGAGTTTTAACTACATTCTGCTCATAAGAAGAACCTGCTTGGGAAGAATTTGAAGCCAATTGGTACTTTCCAGCAACATGATCACAACTGGATTGTCCAACTGGCTCTGAATCAGTAGAGTCACGCAAATACATGCTTTCATCATGACATGATTCACTCTCAGGAAGCAGACAACTTCTGCGACTATCATACTCACAATCCTCATCTACCTTGGCTTTACCTTTGCAGTTATAAACAACTGTATTATCTTTCAGTTTTGAGTTAGGATCCTCCACTGGTGCAGAACTCTTATTAGCGCCAGCAGACCCTTTCATCCAGGTCCATAATGGTAATGGATTAATCTTAATCGCAACAATGTCGCCTTCAACCTACAAATACAAATTAATTAGAGAACAGTGATGAAACACATCCAAGCAAAAAATCATGGTGGAAAAAGAAAATATATAAATGTCACAATGGCTACATGCTTAACACTATAAGCTAAGAACTTGTATGTGTGTCAGACATATATGCAAATGAACAGAAAGCTTGCAATCCAAGAAATAATGCCGACAGGCAACTGTAACAATTGTGTGCTGCAAACTTGAAATTAAATCCAGACTTACAGCTCTATTCTGCTCCGTTAGCCTACCAATAAGAACATCTGTAGGCACTTCATCAATTTTGCAATAGCCCTACCAGCAAAGAACACATTAAAAGTTATGGAGGAGTTTTGAGAAATCATAGGCCAAATGTATACTTAAAAAGGAACATACAAACCTCCATTCTGTTGTGTGCATTGACGCGAAACAGAGCCTTAAAAACATCACCTTTCTGAAATCAGAAAACAAATCGAGCTGATCAGTTTCTTCAGCAATAGATTTGCACGACTTTAAAGGCTATAACAAAATGAGTGGAACAACACATAACGTACATCAAGACTGCGTATACATACCTCTAGAGCGGCATTGACGTCCTCCATGGACCAGTGGGGAGGAAAATACTTTCCCTGAGAATAACCGTTGAGCAGTTGAAGAGGGGAACCCTTGTTTGTGATGAATCCGGGTGACCCTACACAAGCAGCTGGTTGAGGACAAGATTTTGCAAACATCCTTCCATCAAATTCAGGTGGGAGCAAACAGCGATTTTTGGGACTTTGCACATCAAGGGATTCAACAATGTGCATCGTTGGCAAAGAACTGAAAGCCAAGTCAGATGCTTTGGGCAATCCCTGCTCACACGGGGGACTCATGCCTAAGTGGTGTTGCATCAACGATGTGGTCACATGATTCGCCATTGTCCCATTTACCAAGCACTCAGGCGACGCTTCACCATTTACTGAACTACACGATACTATTGAAACAAGAAAACAAGCACATGTCAGTACCAACAAACACAACAAACAGAGCGACAGCAAAAGCAGAGTCAAATCATGCCGATTCACTAGCCATGCAAAACTCGCACCAAAAATTAAACAAGAACAGACAGAATGAAAAAAAAGTACAAGTCAAATCATGCCTATTCTCCGCCCCAGCACACGAATTCGAGATTAAAAAGAATCACTAGGCTCCCTATGTGACTTGTTTAGCATAAGAGCATAAGAAAACTAGTGATTAACTGCTTAATTCAGTCATGTACTACGCTTTCGATTACACAGTAGCCAAACAGCACCCAACAAAATCAAAAACACCAATATCCGAAATTACATTATATCTAAACTGAGCCACAGCTCAGTAACACTAAAACTAGTAATCAAAACACCAAACAAAAAAATATTCGATCAATCTAGCTCAGCTATGGCATCCTAAAACGCAGAGAAATAGAGCAGAATCGAAATCCGATAACAAACCTGATGCGGGGGAGGAGGAGTTTTGCTTCGATTTCCGATTACGCGAGCGACGCTTCTTCTTCTCCTTATCACCATCCTCAACCCTGTCAACGACGGCTTCTACCACCGCGGCCTTCATAATTTAATTCCAAAAAAAAAAAAACCAATCTCCGAAACGCAGCGAAGAGAAATAGGAGAGAAAAATAGGAAAAGATTGGAGAATTGGGATCGAGAGGTCTTCTTCTTCCGATTGGTAAAAAATATAAACGGAAGAAGTCGATCCGAAACGAAAGATAAGAAAACAAAACGGTAAAAATAAAAAGGATAAAAGAAAAAATTGGGGAATAAGGAGGGAAGGAAGAACAAGAAAAGAGAAGGGGGGAGGGAGTTAGGGTTTTATAAGAGAGAGTGAGAGAGAGAAGAGGGGATTTGGTGGTGGTGGAGGACAGGAAGGAAGGTGGGGAAGAGGGAAAAGGACGTGGTGCTTGGTCGGCGGGGGTAAGGGCGCCGACTTTCGATTCCTTTGTCTTTGCCCTTTTCTTTTTTGCTATCTCTATCGGCCCTGTAGACTATGGGCTCTTTCTTTGCTTTTTGCGTTTCTTTTTCTTCACTTTCTCGCTTTCTTTCTTGCACTTGATGCAGTAGAAGGATGATGACTCGGATCAAAACCAATGATTTTAAATTTTTAAGAAAAAAAAATGTGGCATTAGATACATGTTTCTTTAAAAAATATTATCGATTTGTTGGGTTTTTTGAATATAGACGTAACATGCGGTGTGTTTAAATTCAATGATACTATGTGCCGAACTGCCGATTTTTCTTTATAATGTGAGGTTTTTCTTACGATAAGCTTCATTGCTTAGATAGGATTTTGAGTATGTTATCATATATTTTTAGGTGTGTAAATACAAGCAATTAACTATTGACTTTATTGTATTATAGCAAAACAGAGCGCTTCGATGTAGGAGTATGTGTATAGATCTTCTTTAGGCATGAATTAGTTTTTATTTTATAAGAAAGTGAAATTTTATTAACACATTCTTAAATGTTAGATACACATCACTTTTTTATACAAATTAGATAAGACTTTGTAGGTACATAAAATTACCAAAATAGACATTTATATCAAAAGTAAAGAAATCTAGTTAAAGAAAAATATTATCCCGCTTAAGACTATTATTCTCCTCTACGAGAACAATGTATGTGAAGATACTAAACCCTAATCATAAATAATTAGCGGCAGCCATAGTTTCAAGTAAAAACTAAAGACAAGGTAATAGATTCTAGTAGTATTTCTCAACCCTAAACGAGGTATGACTTCTCTATCTTTGATTAAAATTGATCTACCAGAAAATTTAGATTATAGAGTTTGTTGTTTAATTAGACAGTACAAATTGAAATTGGAAAATTTATTTTTTACTATTCACACATGCTAGGTCGTTCAAAAGCATTTACGTTTGAACACCAAACTATAACTTGGGATGGTGCTATATATAATTATATATATACTCTTCTAGTTTGCTTGCCATTGATCTAACTCAATGAGAGTGATCTCAAGCAAAATCGATGCCCTGGTGACGCAAGAGATCTCACTAATGTGAATTTTCTTTTAATAAATTGAGTAGCAAATATAGAAAATATGTGTATTTAGTGAATGAGTTGTGTATTTAGTGAATAAGTTGTGTATTTTAAATGAGAGTATTGTGAGAAATTTAGTTATGTGTATCTAGTAAAATGTTTAAATAATAAAGTTAATAGGTAGTGTATTAAGTATAGTATGTGTATCTAGTAATTAAGGATATGTTAATAAAATTTCTCTTATAAGAAGTAAGGTACATTCTACAAAAAAAGAAAAAAAAAATAACAAAAAATTTCAGTTTAC
>NC_020492.1:18546930-18575232 GCF_000184155.1 Fragaria vesca subsp. vesca | reverse complement strand
TTGAGGTAAAAAATTAACAAGGGCTATTTTAGTCATTTTGGTCGAGATTGATGTCATTTTGAAAGTTTAGGAATGAAACTGATTAAAAAAAAAATGAGGTATCGGACTGATTTTAGACCTAAAGTTCAGGGGAATAAATTGAAATTTACTCAAACAAAAAAAGTAAGGATGCAAATAAGAACTTAGGTGATATTAGTTCACGAGGAAAGCAAATTTACCGCCCACCAAAATGTCCACCCATCTATCCTATTGACATGTGTCTTCCTTATTGACCATGGTTAAACATTTGTTAAACATTTACAATAAATAATTTCTGTAAATAAGAAAGTATTATAGCTAAATTATATATCTCTCTCTCTCCCCGATCTCTATCTTCATGATCTCGTCTATGGTTATGTCTAATATATACATATATGAATGAATAATTAATCAAACTAATCTTCTGATTTTTCTCTCTTATCACCCCAGCCACTTTGATTCTATCTTTAAATGAAAAGTTCACCATTAATCAACAATGTAGTGCACTGGGCATTTGAAAACCCAGAAAAAAGTAAAACACATTACTTGAAAATTGATGTCTCTAGGTATGAATTTAATTTAAGATTCACCACCGGCTTGGTTTCCTATTAGTTTTTCTTCGTTTTCTTTCATGTTAGATGGATTTTCGAATGAATCATCGAAGGTTGCTTTATGGGTTTATACAAAGGTTTTTTTTTGTTTTGGAATTGTTATACAAAGGCTTCTTTATGGGTTACTTGTTGGTCCCAATATGATCATAGCTTATATGGGCATTTTATAAGAAAACCATGGTTAAAAAAGCCTAAAAACATTACCAGCACCATTAGCAAAACTGCAAACTATTGGTCAATATTATGAGCACCATTGATCAGCAAAAAAGCCTAACAAACCACAAGCCTTCAATTACCAGTGCAGCACCATTATGGCTTCGTTCTTTAATTACTCTTTTTTTTATTTATTTGTTTAATTTAATTGTACAATTTATTAACATGTATATATCAACTATGGTTGAGAAACCATGGTTAAAAAAAAGTCTCAACCATGGTTAAAAAAATGACACATGTCAATATGATAGATGAGTGGCCATTTTGGTGGGTAAGTTAAGGTGGTCGGCAAACTTGCTTCCGTTCATGAGAGACACTCATTGTAAAGCACACTCATTGTTCACATCCCTTTGATCGTATTTATTGAAAGACAAAGGATACAAGAAGTCGGAAGAACATCAAACCAAAGCCCAACTATGAAGAAGACAAAGAGACATGCCCATTAACTTCCGAGCGTGATTTATTTTGAATTAATAATTATATTAGTAGGTGGTGCTCTTTCCTCATTTTATAGTTTCCATTAGGTTTTATCCGAGTAAGATTTAGAGAGGCCACCTTTAAACTAGGTTTGAGAAGAAGTGAAGACATTTTCCACTTCTTTCGTTTTGGATATAAATATGTACTCCAGTGATTGCTACAAGCAACGTTTGTGTGCTTTTGATCCTGGCTATTGTCTTTGGTCTTGATTGTTTTTATTGGCTCTCCCGTATTTATTCCTTGTGATCATTATCATACGATGTAATCCTCTATTCATATGAATAAAGTTTTACAGTCTATAACAAAAAAAATACATTGACACTATAAATAACTGAAATAAGATCAAGGAAAAAAAAAAAACACATCCTCCCATATCTATAAGTATGAAATGGCCAGATCCCTCTTGTAAGTTTAAGTAGCAAACACTAGCACCCTTTCGATAAATATGGAAAACATGAAAAATTATATTACTAATAAATGTTAATTTCGGGTTCTTCAAATGCTGCTCCTCCAATGCTAAATTCATAAAATTCTTGCTACGTATTATATTTGTTCAATGCAATACTCTCTTATCATAGATCATCACACAACAAGAACAAGCACCATCATTTTAGCTTTTACAGTGGAGATAAAAGTGACATGATCGATAATACAAATTTGACCACATTATGTCCTCCATTTAAACATATCTAGCTTTCCATTGATGCTCCTTATCTTGAAGGATTTGCAGTTCCACTTCTTATCGGGCCAGTGTATGTAAACCAGATCATGACACGAGTATATATTATGAAGCTCTGAGTTGGCCATTAACTAAATGTTTTTCATCAACCATGTAATTAAGCCATTGAAAGAAAGCTCCACAACAATGGCTTTTCCAGTACATAATCAAAAGCATAAAGCGTTAGAAAAGGTGTTGGGAGAGGATATTCTTTGCTTCATTTTGGCCTATGCTCATCAGTTACCATTGTCTCTTATTTGTAGTCAAACTTTTGAGAACCGAATATGTGTCTTTTCACAAAAATAAAAATATAAAAAATAAAGACAAAGATGAAGAGACAAATTGTTCTCATTACATATAACGGTGACGTTAACATTGATTGACATAACCACTGATCAATGAATTTCTTTCACAGCAATTTGTGTTATTTAATCTAACAAATCATGTAACAACTAGTGAATTTAAAACTGTGACTAAATAGTAAGAATGTAAGATGATCTATAAAAGTAGTTGTTAAAGATTTAATGAACTTAATCGTACAATCCATACAAGCAAGTTAGTTTATATCCAAGTATCACTTGTCTTGATTCAAATAAAGTTAATAAACGTTTTAGATCTCTCCAATATCTTAGTAAAGCTATGAGAATGAAAGAAATTTGCAAGACACCCAAATGCGAGCGAATTTAAGATAGCATTATGATCAAATTGTTACACTAACTATCAAATCCAGAATGAAAATTATAAGCTGGTATAAAAGTATGCAAATGAATATATGTCTACAATGTGCATATAATGCTTGTGAGAATCCACATGGAAACTGTGTTGATGGAAAACACAAAACAATTTTAGATTTTATTAGTGAGAAAATAGCACATTAACAAATCATGTAAAGTTTTTAAGTTTCTAAGTTCATCGTATCTTGATTTACATATTAACATATGCAGTAAATAGAAATGTACTTCGGGTGAAAAAACATATCTATGATGGAGATGTGTATCAGGACCCTTCTAGTAAGGACCCTTAAGTTGAGGATTCAGTGAGGACTCGGTGATGACTTTTCGGCTTATCCCACCTTTCAATCTTATATACATATCTTGACCGTTCAGTTTATAGGTATTTATGAGTAGATCATTTCTCCAAATTTTCAGCTATATTGAAAATTGTTAAGGCATTCATAAGTGTGATTTATCAATTATAAACTTGAACGGTTCATATTTGACAGATTTGGTTCATCCGATCCATTAATTTGATCTAGTTTGTTATCTTAACGAACACCAATTTGGATGAAAATTTGTAGAAATGATCTACTCATATAAACCTAAAAACTGAACGGATGAGATGTCAAAATGTGATCGAAAATTAGGTCTTTTAAACCATAAACCGAAAAGTCCTAAACTAGTCATAAACTTAAAAGTCCTCGTTAGAATACACCAATTTGGATGAAAATTTGTAGAAATGATCTACTCATATAAACCTAAAAACTGAACGGATGAGATGTCAAAATGTGATCGAAAATTGGGTCTTTTAAACCATAAACCGAAAAGTCCTAAACTAGTCATAAACTTAAAAGTCCTCGTTAGAATAGCTTCCGTGAGTATCATGCAAAATATTTGGATACAAAAATATCGCAATTGGGCTTATCCAAGATCTTGCCTGACGAAAGTCCAGCCCAACATAGTGGCCCGTTAATCAGTATATTTGTTACCCTAGCTCCAAAACCCTCCTACATTTTGCCTATGCGCTTCAGCCTCCTCGCTCAGCCGCTCTAGCTCTCAACCCTCCCCCAAACCCCTCCTCCTCTCTCAGCCATGGCCGCCGTCGTCGAATCTGCCCCCGTTGCCCAAGAGATCATTCTGCCCCACAACGACGTTAAGCTCTTCAACCGCTGGACCTTCGAGGGCGTCGAGGTCATACACTCACCTCCACTCTAAATCACTATCGATTATATTCACATACGCGTTTCGAATCTGAAATGCTGAATTTGTTTTCAGGTCACCGACCTCTCGCTGCAAGATTACATCGGCGTCAATCAAGCGAAGCACGCCACGTATGTGCCCCACACCGCCGGGAGGTACTCGGTGAAGCGGTTCAGGAAGGCTCAATGCCCTATCGTTGAGAGGCTCACCAACTCTCTCATGATGCACGGAAGGAACAACGGGAAGAAGCTCATGGCTGTTAGGATCGTCAGGCACGCAATGGAGATCATCCATTTGCTCACTGACCTTAACCCTATCCAGGTCATCGTCGACGCTGTTGTTAACAGGTATATATCGATTTGCCGATTTGCTTTAGGGTTTAGGGTTTAGGGTTTGGGATTATAGCATTGTAGTATTGAATGGCTTTTGTTGATATGTGTGGGTATTTTGTGATTACAGTGGTCCTAGGGAAGATGCAACCCGAATTGGGTCTGCTGGTGTTGTGAGGCGGCAGGCTGTTGATATTTCTCCCCTCAGACGTGTCAATCAGGCCATTTATCTGCTGACCACCGGGGCTCGTGAGTCAGCTTTCAGGAATATCAAGACTATTGCAGAGTGCTTGGCTGATGAGCTGATCAATGCTGCTAAAGGGTCCTCTAACAGGTACTGAGAGTTTTAGTAATGAGTTGGTGTGATGATATGATGTGTTTTTGTTTGATTTTTGCGGCGTATGCTCATGATTGGTGGTGTGTTGGTGTGCAGCTATGCTATTAAGAAGAAGGACGAGATTGAGAGAGTTGCCAAGGCCAATCGTTAAGGTGCTGCAGGGAACAATAATGCAACAATGGGAGAGTTTTGTTTGCATTCTTTTCTTTATGCTTTATTTAGACTAGTCTATTGAGATTAGATAATTTATCCATTTAGATTGGATGGTTGAAATTAAATGGCTGGATGTTTTGGATGACTTGAATTTTGTTTTTTGTTGAGTTCCATTTGAGCTATGACAATGTTGAGTCTCTTTATAGGTTTTAATCTATCTTCTGTTTACCCAATTGCCTTTTGCGGTTTTATTATTATTATCTTTATTTGTTTGCCTTATCTAGCACTGCATTTGCTTTAGAAAAAGTAATTTGATGTTGCCAGTTGCCTCTTCAGCCTCGAGCCTTATATTGTAGCGCTTTATCCCGCTAAACATAGATTTTTTTTTCTTTTTTTTTCCAGTTGTTCAAACTAAGCTTTCAAGTCTGTACTTGAGCTTTGTGTCTGTTACACTAATAGAAGCTTAATGAAGGGCAATAGGGCAAATCTGATAGCAAGGGATTATCAACTCTGATATTAAGGTGTCATTAGATTGAAGTAATATTTTCCATACTGATGGCCAAAAATTCATTGATTAGTTCCTGGTGCTCTAGTTAGAGTACCATTTGTAATCCCAAAGAAGACTCAGTTGAGCAAGAGCATTGTTATGCTCGGTCTTTTCAGAAGCGTGTCAATCTTAGAGTAATGAACAAGAAATTACTTTACAACATTTATAGTCGAATGAAAAATCTATGATTGAGTTCTTAAATCCACTGTTCCCGCTTCTAATTCTGCCGGTCCTTTGCACTATTTTGCTTAAGTTATAACTGAGAACTCTGGAGTCTATTATTGCAAATGATGGTTTACACTTGATCTCTGAACTTCAGGTAAGTTCAATGTTGACAGGCTATTAACTGATGCAATTTTCTTTGTATGTCTTTTCATACTTTCCTCTCTATCAGTAGCACAGAGGAAAACAGTATATTTTTTTGAAGATTGGTGACATTGTTAAAACGCAATTGCATATGATGGTTTACACTTGATCTCTGAACTTCAGGTAAGTTCAATGTGGACAAGGTTTTAACTGATGCAATTTTCTTTGTACATAAACTCAAAACTTTCCTTTGTGGTTTGAGTTCTGTATGTCTATGCTGGAAATCTACATGGGCAAGTGTTTTGGGGGGCAAGGGTTTGGCTGATAAGCAGCTGAGTTTCTTAGCTGTGTTGCTCTGTAGGCTTCTCTCTCACATTTTTCACTTGACTTTTTCCTATTTTAGAAAACACATGAACTTTTGATACTCACTTTTATAAAATGTCAATTGATCCACACTAGTCTTCCCAGACAAAACTGTGATCAATTTCTTGACTTTGAGATGATTAAATTTGTTTCTGTTGTGCTTTTTATTGGTTGAACCATGTGTGAAAATGACAATAAATCTCATGTAACACATGAGAATGTTGATATAATACTAGCGTGGGTGTCGGGTGTAATCAAAATATATAATACTAGCTCAAGTGACCTCTTTTTTTGACAATTTGGCTAGCAGTCGGCCAAGTGAAAAAAACAATAAGAGAGTTCACTTTAAAATCTCCATGTAGCAATCAAAGTCCTTTATTTTTAGCTCTAATGTTGCATTATTTCCCATTATGTGTATTTTGACAGCTGCATGTTTGAGACCTTTACATTTATATACATTCCCAACTTATGTTATCAGGGCCTAGTATGACAATGGCTCTAAACTTCTGTGTTGATGTGCAATTGTCATCTAGTCCGTACCCAATGCTTTCACCCCTTCAACTCATCTACTTCATTGTTGATGTGCAGTTGTCCCATTTTTGAACGATTCGTCTGAAACTTGCTCTTACCATATTTGTTATTTATCTTGGACAGTGACGAAACTAGTTTTACCATATTTGTTATTTTATCTTGGACAGTGTATTGTATTGACGTTTGATCTCAGGGTTGATGAATTCTTGCTTGAAATGAAACTTGTCTGAAATTTGATTTATTATAGTTTGAATTGGCTAGAATTCAAGCAACAGGCACATAAATACTCCAAAGGGTGTGTTGGTTTCTAGTTTCTCTAGCTTCAACTTGAACCCAACAACAATGATGGCTGTTTATAAATAATGCATGGCCTCATCAATACTGCCCATCAGGTCAACCTTTCTGTCTTCAAATTTATGTGCGACTTTCTCACTTTTCTTCCCACCACGGCACCACCTTCTCTATTGAAGTCATCCTCGTGGTATTGAAGCTATTGATTTCTCCCATACCGATGTGTGAAACTCATGAATGTGGGAAATGAGGAGCACCGACCCTGTTTCTATATGTGACCGAAACTATGAAGTTGTATTGTAGCAAGCACAACCTTTGGGAACGTTGACATTTGGCTTTTGTTAGAAAGTAGAAAACCCTTTAATGGGAGGTCAATGGTTATGAAGCGGCCGTTAGTACTGTTCACATGATCATTAAAGAAATCATGATTAATTACTGTTATATGTAAATCTAAGAGTAGAAAATAAAACAACTTAACTTTAAAATAATATTTTCCATCTTTGAATTTATATCTAACGGTGATTGACTATGATTTCATTGGTCACTGCTAACTATGTGAACACTACTGTATGAAGCTGGGTCGTCAAACTCTTGCTTCTGTTTACACCCTTGTTAAAAATTCTGAACTTGACCTAGTTCAAAAAAAAAAAAAAACATTCTGAACTTGAAATCTCAAACATTTGAGGACTTGATTAATTTAGACGACTTGCTTTTACTTTCGGTCAAGAACCGTTTTAGCATGGAGAGCATTAGTCTAAATATTCGGGTAACGTAGTACAGACCTGGTGTGGAGGCCAAAAACACACATTCATTACTTAAAAGATTTCACTACGAATTTTCAAAATGATTGATTAGTTTTGGCCAGCAAATGTGTGGGATGAATGAGTTGCCTCCGGATTTGAAGGAGATCAGAATCATTTTAAGGACACTAGATCTCCAAGGACACACATGCATTGCAGTTCTGTTCATATATTAAAACCTTCACCAGCTAACTTGCAGCCAAAGGTTGAATTGGGACTCCTTCAATTTTGTGATTGATGTCATTGTATAGAGTAGGGACCTTGGCTTTTGGTGGTAATGGGAGAATAGCCTACCATATATCACTCTTGTATTATATTCAAGGGAAGAAGGGACACTGCATATATCACTCTCGTATTATATACAGAATATTGCTATAGTAATTGATTGATAACCTAATGCTCAAGATACACTGCATTTGTTCATCTTGATCTGAATCGATCTCAATTATTTTTAGTGTTCGGTATGATACGTCTTCATGTTTCAATTTAAGAAGATTATCACCATTTCAAGTTTCCCGGATTATTATTACAAGCTTATTGCAAACTAGTTACTAGCTAGAGCCCTCAGTTCGAGTAGCGTAAGAGAGAAAAAAACTTCGTAGTCAAGGAGCATACAAGACAATATTTCATCTTAAATTTACACATGTTTTTCAAGTTTCCAAAATATATATAGGTTGATTAAATGCACAATTGTATTGTAATTTTAAAGAAATATGCTCTCGCGATACTTTTTTTTTTTCTGAAACAAAACAATCATTAACATGTTCTTGTATACACATTAACAATCATTAACAATCATTAACATGTTCTTGTATACATTATTTTCAAAAAAAAAAAAAAAAGTTACTTGTATACACATGGTTGTGTAAGTACATAATGTAATTCTAGACATTTATATATCGGGGTTGTTATGTATTCGTAGTAATGTCATCTAATCTCACAAGAACTCTCCGGAAAAAAAAGAACACCTATAGATTTTCATTTTAACGGCACGTCCCTCCCTAAATTTCATTCTCTCTCCTCCTCCCCTGCCTCCGCCTCTTCTCCGGCGTCATACTCCCCTATTTTCGATCTTTGCCCGCGCAGTGCTCACATTTTCGGCTAAGTGGCAACACAATCACCCAGCAGGTACGACTCCACATGCACACCATGTGTTCGATGAATTGCCTAAACGAGCAGTCCATTTGTTTGTATTACTTGTTTGTTTGCATAAATATAGCTCATTTTTAATAGTTAATGAATGATTGAGAATTGATTATGTGAAACATAAGAACTCTACTAAGGCGATAATGTAGGAATAAAACTATCTCGTATTCGGTCACGCCGGTAGTTAAGTCTTCTCATCATAGAAAGCATGGTTGATGCGTTTTAGTTTTTAAAAGGGTATACAATATACAGAGCTGGAATGATGATCGTGAGCTGTAGCATTTAGGAGGATTTAAAATGGTGTTTATACGCGACACTCCAATCTTGTTCGTTTTGGATGAAGACTTTTCTCGGGTTTGACCGCCACTGAGATTTTTGAAGATTGTAACCCCAGATGATGTAAGCGCTGAATAAACGATTGCATCTACTTTGCACGCCAATTAGGAACAAGTAGGTGGGCTTAGAGAGGGAGATAGTCAACGGTTATGTAAATCCCAGGAGCAGAAAATTGAGGAAATGAAATGAAGATAGCCACAGCATACCATTTTCAGCTTCAAAAATACACCCTTTCTTCCTTAAACCCTTTACTTGTTTCGAAGGAACCACTGCATGGGATCGTTCTCGTTCGTCCCTGTTGTTTTTTTCTTTCTCTTTGTTGCTGTCTCTGGTATTTCTTTCACAGAGTTTGTATACCCGCCTTTCTCTGCTTCACACTATGGATTCATTGACATGGCTGGTACCTTCTTGTCTTCTCGAAATGGAACATTTAAAGCTGCTATGTTTAATCCTGGTGGTCAGTCCAGCTTTTACTTGAGCATCATCCATGTGGCATCCAATACTGTCATCTGGGCTGCCAATCGGGACGCTGCCATCTCAAGTTCTGGTGAGATGAATCTCACGGTTAAAGGACTTGGCATTTCAGATGCCGATGGCAATCCCGTTTGGTCAACTCCGCCATTGAAATCATCAGTGCATGCGCTATTGCTGAATGAAGTTGGTAATCTAATCCTTCTTGATCAATTCAATGGTTCTCTTTGGGAAAGTTTTCACTACCCAACAGACACGATTGTTATTGGACAACAGTTATCTGTCGGGTCATTTCTGAACAGCTCCAGTACCTCGTCAAACTTTTCAAGAGGTGATTACAAGCTCATACTGAGTTCTTCTGATGCGGTGCTTCAATGGCGTGGGCAGACATATTGGAAGTTGTCAATGGAAACACTAGCTTATAAGAACTCGAATTACATAGCTGAATATATGGCTGTCAACAGAACAGGTCTTCAGCTTCTTGGTCGTAATGGAACAGTGATCGTGATTCAGGTGCTCTTGACACCTTCAGACTTTCAAATTGCTCAGTTGGATCCCTCGGGAAAGTTCATTGTCAAAAGCTTTTCTGGTTCAAAGTGGAACCAGGAATTTGCGTGGCCAACTGATAGTTGTAGAATTCCATTCTTTTGCGGCAGTATTGGTTTGTGTTCAGGCTCTGCATCCACTAACCCTACATGTTCATCATGTCCATCAACTTTCCATGTAAGCTCCGAAGACAATGGTGGTTGCCTGCCAAACAGTCCCTATTCTTTGCCATTAGCCTGCAACTCAAGCAATAACAGCAGCCAGCAGAATTCATCAGCCCTTTCATATATCAAGCTTGGCAATGGTATGACTTACTTTTCCATTCTTTTTTCGGAGCCAGTAAAATACGGTGTTAATATGTCCACCTGTCAAGAACTCTGCTCTGTCATCTGCACTTGCTTGGGAGTTTTCTATCAAAATTCATCTGGTTCTTGCTATTTGCTTGAAGATGAGTTGGGGTCGATTATTTCAAATAGTAATGCTGGTGTAGATGATCCATTGGGTTACATCAAAGCCCTTGTTGGATCTTCACCAACAGACTTCAATAATCCCAGTTCTGGAAAAAGAAAATTTCCTTTAGCAGCCCTGGTGCTTTTGCCATTTACTGGGTTCTCTCTGTTGGCAGCGCTAGCTTTTCTTCTGAGAGGAAGACGGAGACAGTCAAAGGAAAAAGAGATAAAATTAGGGCGTATGGACTCACGTTCTTCAGGAGAGATGGATGCCTTCTACATCCCAGGCTTACCTAAGAGGTTTGACTTTGAAGAACTTGAAGTGGCTACGGATAATTTTAAGACCCTGATTGGGTCTGGTGGGTTTGGTGCTGTCTATAAGGGAATTCTACCAGATAAAACTGTTGTAGCTGTAAAGAAGATAACAAATGTAGGTGTTCAAGGGAAAAAGGATTTCTGCACTGAGATTGCAGTGATTGGTAATATTCACCATGCTAATTTGGTCAGATTGAAAGGGTTTTGCGCCAAAGGGAGACATCGCCTTTTGGTCTATGAATATATGAATCGTGGCTCGCTTGACAGGACACTTTTTGGAAGTGGACCAGTCATAGAATGGCAAGAGAGGCTTGATATAGCTCTGGGGACAGCGCGTGGGCTTGCATACTTGCACAGTGGGTGTGATCAGAAGATTATCCATTGCGATGTCAAGCCAGAGAACATTCTCTTGCAGGATCATTTTCAGGCAAAGCTTTCAGATTTTGGCCTTTCAAAGCTTCTCAGTCCAGAACAGTCCAGTCTATTTACAACTATGAGGGGCACACGCGGCTATCTTGCACCGGAATGGCTAACTAACTCTGCAATCTCTGAGAAAACTGATGTCTATAGTTTTGGAATGGTACTTCTAGAACTTGTTAGTGGAAGGAAAAATACATCAAGACTGCAAAGCCATAACCTGAATGATAGCAGCAGTGGTGGTCAGTCATCATCGTCATCTGGGTCAGGACTTGTTTACTTTCCACTATTTGCACTAGATATGCATGAGCAAGCGAGGTACTTGGAGCTTGTTGATCCAAGACTGGAGGGACGAGTGACAAGGGAAGAGGTGGAGAAATTTGTGCGTGTAGCGTTGTGTTGTGTTCAAGAGGAACCAGCACTTAGGCCAAATATGAATGCTATTGTTGGCATGCTGGAAGGAGGCATCCCTTTAGGTCAGCCAGATTTTGATTCATTGAATTTCTTGCGCTTCATTGGACGTCGATTCACTGAGGCGTCTATGATAGAAGAGGGAACTGAGAGAAATGATAGAGTGCGGTATCAAGAGTCTAATTCTTTTCCTACACGGACAACAATTGACTCGCGTACTTGCTTTTCTTATGTCTCTTCACAGGAGGTTTCAGGCCCAAGATAGTGTTAAGTAGTTGAGTAGCTTGTTTATAGTTAAATGTGGATAGGAAGTACATGAATTTGATTTTGGATATTTTCACTCTATTGGATGTAACTGTATAATTCTTATATCTGTCCACCAGGCGGAATGTATCCTCGATGGCTGTAATTTTGAGCAAGTAATAGACATGATTGTGTGGAAATTAGATATAGCCTCTGCATTACTTTCCTTATATGTCACCCTAATTGTGTTTTCACCTTATATCTGCTGTAAGAGAGTTGTCACTGATGTTGTCATGGTGGTTTTTTGAGGGTGGCCACAGTGTGTGTATGCAGGAACCTTATGAACAGATGTTCATTGTCCTCTAAATTCTAGTAATACTCTGCTATAGACCATTTGACAATTATCTGTTTGCTATATCACGATGAAGTTCTATTCTATGCATTGATATACTTTCCCCAGTCTAGCGTTTTATTACCTCTTTGTTTGCTAAGTAAATACTGTGCGTGAGGTATCAACCATGTAAGTCTATACATGCCATCAAGAAAGTACAAGATATTGTAAAAGCGTTTCTTTTCCATATCTTCTTGCTAATTGGAATTTTTTTCTTGTTTGAATATACAGTTCTATAAATATATGTAAAATTTCTCTTCTTCTTTTACCTACTCAACAATATTGATTTTGCTTACCTTTGTGTTTTGAATCTTTTGATTCCAAATGGCAGCTGGTGAAAAATACTTTCCTGAAACATGAACACACAGTCTCTCAAGAAAAATGGTTGGAGGCAGTGTTGTCACTAGCATTGGAGCGGACATTGGTGAAAGGGGATATATTGAGCTGCTCTATGAGCAAGGTCAAGTATACTTCTCACTTATCAGATCAGTGTACAAGATTCTCCTGGATGACATTTCTCATCATGTGTTCAAACTCGTCTAGCAAAACTTCCGTTCTCACATGAGAATGAAAGAGATTAAGTTGAAACAGTATAGATGTGTTTGTTATCTTTGAGTTCAGTTCTGGATGTTCAGTATAAACAGTGTAGGTAGTATTGAGTAGAAACAGTATAGCTAGTTCTACTGAACATCCAGAATTGAACTCAAAGATGTGTTCTGTTCTGGTATGAGTTGTAACTGAACTCAAAGGTTATAACTGTTATCTGATAGCTAGCCTAGCTAGCCTAATTCCAGTCATCGCCTTTGGCATGTTTCTGTACTGCTATCATCATTGTTGGAGATTTAATACAACAAATATTGATAACGACACTGAACTGTCGTGACATTCTGAAGAACCTCATAAAATTTATCTACTTAGTGCAGGCATCATGAATCCCCACCCTACATACTTGGACAGATAGCAAAACATATGAACCTTGTGAAGAGACTATTTTATGTCCCATTGAGCAACATATTTATTAAACCACTCATCTATTGTGGGATCTTATTGAATTTGCGGTATCGGTATTCGCTGTATGTTTTGGTCGAGTATTTGGCAGGATTTTGCTCATCAACAAGCTCCGGCAGAGGGCCAATCACAGCCTCATGTGGCGGCACAATGAACACAGCCCACGACATGCGCATGCGTTCCTTGTTCACCAAGCTCCTGTGAAGAACACTCTTGTACTTACCATTGCTCAAGATCTCCATCTGATCACCAATGTTCACAAAGATTGCATTGGGCGGGTAATTAACAGCAACCCACTTTTCATCCTTCCAGAGCTGAAGGCCAGGAACATCATTCGAAACTACTAAGGTGAGGGCGGACATGTCGGTGTGAGGCTCAACACCAAGGGCTAGTTGGGGCTGTGGGCATGGCGGGTACATATTTATCTTCATTTCCAATTCTATTTCTTCATCTCCAATATGCGATTTTAGTACCTTCCTATCCAGGCCTAGACCCTCTGAAAGCACCTCCAATAGCTTGTCTGTCACTCTCAGCATTTCCTTCTTGTACTCCTCATTTACTTCCCTGAGTCACTTTTAAGTATTAGACTAAAGAATACAGGTAAATGCAGCTATAGTAGCTAGTCAGTTTTAACTTGTGTCTTCAGCAGTTTGTCTAAATTCGTTAGTGGTCACTTAATAATCTAACATTACTTTTTTAATTAGAAAAAGAATTCTTAAGGCTCAAGTTAAGCAACTGAAATTAATACTTCAAGTTTAGCACAAATAACAGAGAGTTGTTTATAGTCCTGCTGAGTGCTGATAGTGTTCTTTTTCTAGTTTTTCTAAACATGCTGGTGGATTAATTTTCTAAACATGTTTGTTAAATAACTAGAATCCAAGAATGACAGATAATCAGAAACAAAAACCAATGCTGGAAACTCTAATTTTACCTGTATGATGGAGGATTCCTAGGCCAGAAATCATAGTTAACCTTAGATGGAGGAGCAACGTGGTGAAAGAAATAGTCAATCCACAATCTTTTCATCATGATTCTTAGTCATCCTAGTCCCATACCCATCAAATCTGCCACTAGCAGGGTCATTTGCATAGGCCTCCTTTTCCTCCTGTGGCAGCATAAAAAACTCTTTGCTAACCTTCTGTAACTCCTCTATCAATGAAGCTGGCACCCCATGGTCAGTGATGAGAAAGAACCCCCACTCAGTAGCTGCCTCGGCAACTTTTTCCACAAGGTCCTCATGTGGCGATGCTAGGGAAATGACCGGCACTGCAACTCCCTCCACGGCCTTGCTGTTCTGTGGCTGCTCATGGAAGAGGCGGATGAACTTGGTCGGGAGCTCCTTGATCCCGCCAAAGGCCAATGCCTGAACTCTCTCTACCGGCATTGTATGTAACTGGGACGAGTAACGTTATGGTTGTATATACTTGTTTAGTTAAAAGCTTGTTGCAAAACGAAAGAGCAGATCCGATCAGGTTCAGCCATGAAAAATAAACTGCAGCCGGTGCTGTAACAGAACCTAGCTACCTAACTTTCCCCCTAGATTGATTTACAGTTTGGAGATGGGTGCATTTGGATCACCACATTGGGATGATCATTTGGTAAATGACATCTATAACGGTATGTCGTTATCCAACACTACTTCGATTTTTGAAACGTAAACCACACTAGTTTTGTTTGGGTTTGTTTGAGTCGATTTAAGTTTCCAGGTCTGTCTTTCAATCAACTCCTTTCCTGACCAAAAAAAGAAAGAAATACATGGGGGAGTGAGATACGCACACACTAAGTAGTTATCCAACTAAGAAGCAGCTATTGGTTTATTGTAATGAATACATCCACGCGGGTAGTCTTCGTGCATGTTTGTTTCATAGGATTAAATGAGACTGTGCTAAATAAAGAGTCCAGTTGGATTAGTATTATGTTTGGTGTTACTGGATACTAAAATAAATGAGCTTATGTAACATCTTGTTTTCATTTTGGTCTCTTTAGATGGTGTTATTGTGGGTACTCAAATATATCATCCTTAGATAACACCATCAATCTAAATCATAAACTCAGCAAACTACCCTCTAATCTCATGTAACACCAAACATAGGTTAATATTAGTATATCTTAAGACACCCCACATAAGTATATGACAGTCTTAAAAAATAAGGAGATCTAATGTAGTCCCAAATACCAAACGTGCATGTTCCTGTACTACTTATCACTTTGGGAGCTTGGCCTCTGCTTCCTCACCAGCACGAGCCAAAGAACCCAGAACCGGACGTTCCCCTAAACCCTAAACATACAAGTAAAAGGAAATCAAAAGAAGAAAGCAGAGTAAAGGAAGTAAAACCCCAAATGTGGGAGGGGCAGAGAAGATCCAAGAAACAAGTACCTTTTTTTTTTTTGGTAGATGNTAAGTTAGAGCTTNAANATCTTTTAAGTACACTAGTAATAGGTAACCAAGCATACAGTCCTACTTCTTAGTTTTAATTTATCTGATTCTATAAGGTCCCTCCTACTTGTCTAACCTAATGAGCAACTGCATTTGCAGTTCTTAGGACCATAAGCTNTAGATACTATTCTGCTTGTATTTAGAAGACAAAAGTACGATGCCATCAATAAGAATAACCAATGCTCCAAGTTAGTGATAGTCCTCCATTTAAATTTCTGAAACAAGCAACTGAAACTACTGTAAGAAACAATTACTTTACGATCCCCCTATACAGGAAGAAANATTAGGAAGAAAAAAGACAGGGTTAGGTAATGTTGGCCTACATACACTCAACTTTTACCTAACTTTTACTTAATTACTTAACGTACTAATAACCTACCCAAATATGTTGTTGACTTAATACAGATTACTCACATAGTCCAAAAAAAAAAAACCAAAAGACGAAATAGATTACTCACGTGTTTACCTTAACCCAAACCCAAACGAAGAAAGACAATACTACCCCCTCCAAAAAAAACAAAAAAAAAAAAAAAACCCAAAGAGAATCATCTGAGTCTTCTTCGTTTATATCTGAGTGAGTCCCCTCCAAAATCAATATATACAAAACAAGAATAAACAGTGCAACAACCCAAAACAAGTACTTGGATGATTCATTTGACTTGCATTCATAGGTTTTTCTGAACTTTCTGAACAAAAATAGATTAGTTGGAGCTAAAATTCTACGGCTACTTTGCTAGATAGCAGAGCACATGCTCATGCTGTTTGGTGCCAAACAATTTGGAATGTTAGTTAGAGCTCCTGTTTTCTATGTCATAATGTAACATGATTTAAATACATTCTATCTGCTTCTGATTTCCAAGCACACATACAAGACTCTTCTGCGGTTTCAACATCACTAAGTAGCGGTGGCTCAGACGGCTGGGACAACCATGGGGTCATCGGAGCAGTACCAGCCGCTACTCCTCGGACTTGACTCACATTCCCGGATTCCTGACTTGTCATCCGCCGTGATTGAAGAGTTTTTGGAGCAAAGTCCTGTAGCAGTGAGGTGGTGGCCTAGGCTAGTGGCATGGGAGTCGAGGTTGCTATGGATATTATCCGGTTCGTCTATCTTAGTTTCGGTTTTTAATTACATGCTCAGCTTTGTCACACTTATGTTCTGTGGCCATCTGAGTGCATTGGAGCTTGCTGGAGCCTCTATTGCAAGTGTGGGAATCCAAGGTCTTGCTTATGGGATTATGGTATGTAATCCTATGTATGTAACATAACAGTAGCTCATTTTCATTTCCGGCTTACTTACTGTTTGAATGAATTAATACTTTACTATTTGGTTCTTGCAACCACTCTATTGGAGATGAATCAAATAAGCTAAACTCATTTGCAGTTTTTCATATCTATGCTTTTACCTGTTTGAAGAACAGCACTCTATATTCTGTTAGTCTACTATAAGCTAAACTCTTGGTTTGATTTTCAAGTTGGGCATGGCAAGTGCTGTACAAACTGTTTGTGGGCAAGCCTATGGAGCCAAACACCTTAGCGCAATGGGAATCATATGCCAAAGAGCAATCGTCTTGCACTTGGGAGCAGCAGTCCTCCTTACATTTTTGTATTGGTTCTCAGGTCCAATACTTGTAGCCATGGGGCAGTCAGAAAGCATAGCAGAACAGGGTCAAATCTTTGCGCGCGGTTTAATCCCTCAACTCTATGCATTTGCCATAAACTGCCCACAACAGAGGTTTCTTCAGGCACAGAACATAGTGAACCCTTTGGCATACATGTCCATTGGAGTGTTCCTTGTTCACACACTTCTCACTTGGGTGGTGGTGTATGTAGTGGACTATGGACTAATAGGTGCTGCTCTTACACTTAGCTTTTCTTGGTATTTGCTTGTGATTACAAATGGGATTTACATTTTGGTAAGCCCCAACTGCAAGGAAACTTGGACTGGTTTCTCATGGAAAGCCTTTCACGGAATTTGGCCTTATTTTAAGCTAACTATTGCTTCTGCTATCATGTTGTGGTATGTATTATACACATTTTAAGTTGTTAGCCTTTCCTATTCTTTTTCTTTTGGAATACCTCATGAAACTGAGTTTAACAATGCTTCAAATGTAGTTTGGAGATTTGGTACTCTCAAGGGTTGGTGCTTATATCAGGGCTGCTATCAGACCCTACAATCGCACTGGACTCCATTTCTATCTGGTATATATTTTCTTTTCTTTTTTCTAGCCAATTAGATCACTTTTTTTTAGCTTGCATTGTTATCTAGCTTATCATATTCCCTGATGATTCCAGCATGAACTACTTGAACTGGGACATGCAATTCATGCTAGGCCTTGCTGCTGCAGCGAGGTTTGTGACACATTTTGAAAGTTTTCAATTCTTCCTTGGCAAATATGTGTTAGAAGTTTCTTACTGATAATGCGATTTCTGATAATGCGATTTGGCTAATGCAGTGTTCGAGTGAGTAATGAGCTAGGTGCAGGTCATCCGAAGGTGGCCAAATTTTCGGTATTTGTAGTGAACGGGACCAGCATCCTGATTAGCATAGTGTTCAGTGCTATTGTGCTGATATTCAAAGTTGGATTGAGCAAGCTATTTACAAGTGACAGCGAGGTTATCGAGGCAGTGTCTAATTTGACCCCCTTGCTAGCCATCTCTGTGTTCTTGAATGGCATTCAACCTATACTCTCAGGTATTGACAGAATAATATGCTAGATACAGTCGAAAAACATCTCAGTCAGTCACCATTTCTAATTTTTGATGTGTGGAATTTCAGGTGTGGCAATTGGAAGTGGATGGCAAGCCATTGTAGCTTATGTGAACCTGTCTTGTTACTACATTATCGGTCTTCCAATTGCTTGTGTTCTTGGCTTCAAAACTAGCATGGGAGTAGCAGTAAGTACTTGAAACTTTTACCTCACTCCCAGTAAAGTTAATGCGTTTGTGATTGTGAATGATACTGAAAACAATGCCTTTTTTTTGCCTTAATTTTTCAGGGTATTTGGTGGGGGATGGTTATTGGAGTATTTTTACAGACAGTAACTCTAATTGTTCTCACTGCCAGAACCAATTGGGATGCTGAGGTAACTTAAAATATGATGAAAGTTTCTTACCATCTAAATACTTGAGTAGACATGCATGAACTGAAATTGGAACAAAGATTTTGATCGTGATTTTGTTTTGAAGGTTGAAAATGCGTCTGAGAGATTGAGGACATCTGCAAATGTAGAAAGGTTGCTCTTAGTGGAAGACGACGTATGAGAGTGCCGACAGTTTCAAACTTCATTGGTTTCATGTGGTGCAATATTTTTTTTATTGATATTGCATTGTCCACGAGAATTGGGTTATACGTTTGTTTCTTTCCATGTAGAGAACCAATCATGTAGCCAATTTTGATTATTTAAGGAGACCTGCTTATTTCTTTAACAAACTCCAATTGAGTTCAAAGCAAGATACTGTCTAGCATATATTGAATCAAGGCAATATTTTTTTCCGATGAAATAAATAAAGATATAAAAAAACACCCTAAAAACAACCGAAGTTTGAAGTATCAAAATGAAGAGTATGACAAGCTTGAAGAGGTAAACCATTATGTCAGCTAGCAATAGAAGAGCTATGTCCCTGATTAGATTGTCTACTACTACAAAGTTTGCTTCCCTCCGGATGTGATGGATTTCAACGAAAGAAACTGACTTGCTAGTAACTTTATATCATGTATATGTAGGGGAAATTATTATTTGTACCCGGAACACCGTCTGTTTTATGTTCTCCTTTAATCTCATTGGTCCACGTGTTTTATCCTTATTTCTGATTGGTGTATTTAATTACTTTTTTTTTCCCACCCCGTGCTGGTCTCCACATGAATCTAAGTTATATGATTGGTCAGGTATAACACCTGGCAGTGCCATGTGGTGTTCCGGGTACATAGAATAATTAAAGCATGGGGGGTTTCCAAAAGAATTGCACAATTACCATTCAATTTTATCTTGAAAAGCTATAAAAGAGAATAGGAATTACTAAAAGAAATTAAATAAATTGCTCGAAATCATTTTTAATTCCGAAATTTCAAAAATACACACACCATAAACCCCAGACGAAGGCCCAAACGCGACATGGACTCCAAAGGATATGCAAGCCCAAAGTAATCTGTAGCTTGTTTCGGAATGACACCCATCTCTTTTTACCGCCATATAAGAGCATCTCCAACAACTTCCCCATTTTCTTGATTTTATCAATTTTGGGGAATATTAGGTTGTTTTGTGGTCCAACAGCTTCCTTATCTCATTCCCCAAAATGGGGATGGAGAAAAAAGATAAGCACTCATTCCCCAAATTTGCAGCAAAGTTTTCCTTCCCCAAATATTAATTATTCACGTGCTCCAATGATAAGAACAAAAATCTAGAATATTTTATTAGGTAATTTATGTTACAATGAAATATATGATTTTTTTTTGTTATTATTAATAATCTTATAGCAGTTTTTATTATTTTAATAAATGTTAAAATCTCTAAAATGGAGAAGCTGTTGGAGTTGGAGCATAAAACTTTTTAGAGAAATTTTGAGAAAACTGTTGGAGATGCTCTAAATACAATAACGCGAGGTTCTAAACCACTAAATGTACGACACGTGGAAAAAAGCCTTAAAATGACGTTTCTGTAGCCAATGAAAATTGAGATGACGTGTAAAATTGGTTGACGGCAAAATCCAGAAGTCGTATCTATATATAAAATTCTGCTGGACTCTTTCTAGAAAAGGTTTTGGAACGAAGACTTGCTAATTGCTTCTCCGATCTCTATCTCCGATGGCGTACGTCGAGCGAGGTTTGCCTCTCTCGTTTGATTTTGTTTCATTTTGTGTGTGTGTGTGTTTGTTTGGTATGATCGGAATCGTCGGTTATTCAATTCATGTATTTCAGATCAGGGTATGATTATCATTTTACCTATGAATTGTGTGTCCCTTGGGTTATGGATTCTCTGAATTAATGTCTTAATTTTCCAACTTTTTAGGATTAGATTTATTGTTTTCATGTATTTTGGGAACTCTAATTTGATGTGGCACTGCGTAATGGTCTTTGGTTGAAATCAGAAGATTTTAGATTTGTGATGAGCAACTGCGATTCTCGAGGTTTTTTCGGAAATGAAATCAGGCATCCGAGTTCTTTGATTTTCAAAGATTTTAGGGATAGCAGTGGTGTGCCCTGCATTTTATGGGCTGACTAGAGAGCTTTTACGGCTTGTGTAGAATGAGGAGGGCGTGCAACCTTATCTTTTTCGTTGTAAATGTCTGCTGTGGTGTGTGATTTTATCGTTTCTCTTTGGCTATGCTCTTGTCAGTCATGTGATTCAAATGACTCATGGTGAGAGATTGTGTGATTAGTATCCAGTTGTGATCTGTCCAAGAGTTCGTTGTTTGTGTTTAGGTACTGCTGTATTTGAATTAAGTTTCGGATGTTTTTGTTCTTCGCAAGTGTAGGAAGCTAAGTGAAATCTAGTTGGGGAATTAATGGCTGGTTAGCAGCATTTGATTTTGTGTTCTGCTTATCATTGCTATATTCTTTCTGTACTAGTTCTGGCCCAGACCATAACACTTTTTTTCTGTTTTTTTTCTTTTTCTTTCTTTTCTTCCAGTTTTGTTCTGTATGCTTCTTTCTAGCCTGTGGTGTCTTTTGTTCTGCCTTGTCTGTCTGCCTTCTCCATTACTCAGCTAGCTAAGAGCTTATGTAACTTGGGTTGCTGCCATTTGATCTATAGAGCAGTACTGCTTATTTCAGTTGTATACTTTTGTGACATTTCTCCTTTGCAGTGGCGGATCCAGGATCCAATATGTGTCTAGGCTAATTAGAAGTGCAAAAAAAAAAATTTAGAATTTCTTGATACAATTTTTTTTATGAGGTTTGGAACCAAATGAGACACTCATCAAAGAAAATTTCTTTTAAAGAAACACTAAAGGAAGTGTAGGAGTATATGAGAAAACATTTAAAGAAACATTAATGGAAGTGTAGGAGTACATGAGAAAGCATTTAAAAAGAAAAATTACAAACAAAATGCTAATAGAAAAATAGATTATTGCCAAAACAATGGAAAAGAATTCATTTAACCAAAGTAGGAAAGTGAAGAAAATGAGAAGGGAAAAGAACATGCAAAGTCAAAAAGAAATATAGGTTTCATAAGTGTGGTTTGTAGAGTCAAAAATGAATATTGGAAGAAGAAAATATTGGAAAACTAGGCAAAACATCAAATCTGCTTGTAGAAGCATCAAGAGGAGTCGAACCTCTGACCAAACTAAAGTAAAGTTAGAGAGAATGCCAACTGAACCAAAGCAACTTTTATTATTACTGGGTATTCATTTAATACATATAGAGAATTCTGTCTAGGCTGCAGCCCATACAGCCTACTACATGTATCCGCCCCTGGTCCTTTGATGTGTTGTGTTTTACTTCTTTTTTTCTTTTTTCTGTAGGATTGCATTTGTGTGGCAATGCTTTTGTCTCTCTTCTTTAAACTATGTACAAGAGGCTTGGTTTTGCTATACTGTGTAATGTTTTTGAGGATTCTACTCTTTGACAATGAATTTTGTGTCACATCACTTGTGCTCTATACATGAATGAGAGGCTAGGTGCCCTGAGTTTGGAGGCAGCTATCATATGATGATACATTTAGCAAATATCTTTTTTTTTTTTTTTAATTTCTCTAGCTTATCTTTTTGGAACAATCAATTGATGACTTCAATCAAGTGTGCCAATATGAGAGATACTGCATCATGATTTGTGAACTTGAGGAAATTCTTAGTCAAGACCTTTTGCTAGATTTCGGTAATCTTTGCATGTACCAGGATGTTCTTTGTAGTTTGTAATTTATATCTTGGGCCTGGTTCAGGGGGTGTGTGGTATGTGTTTTGTGTTCGTGTTTTATTGAGAACTTGGCCTCCCTATAAGCTTAACTAGCTCAACATTTGTGAGGTTCTAGACTTGGCTGTAGCTTAAGGCCTTATGCCAAGTTGTGCTTCGGTGTATATGTGCTGAATGTGCTATTTTTCTTGTCTGAATTGGAATCTCTTGGTGTAACTTCCGTAATTATTATTTTTTAAATGCAAGATGCTGGGGGAAGCTGAATGGCTGGCTTATTGTGGTTCAGTCATTCTCTCATTCTTTGACTTTTATCCCTTGTGCTTTTGGAAACTCACTGTGTATTCTTGTATCTTTGTCTTTAGGCGTTGTGAAATCCAAGCGATCCATTTGGCGACTCAAAACGATAACGGACTTCTTCTGGGCCATCGTCAACTTGATAGGCGTGTTTTTTGCTACAATGTTCTCAGTAAGAATTCTAGTGTTCTCTTCTATTTTGCCTATATGGCTTACTTGAAGCATCAATGCATTGTCTTCTAAGATACTTTTTTATTGTCATACATCAGATGGAAAAGTCGGATGCTTACAGAAAAGGATCCGGGGCTAGCAAAAAATGGGATGGCGGTGGGCCTGGAGGCCCTGGAGGGGGACCATATGGCGGTGGTCCTCGTGGGCCACCTCGTGGGCTTGACAATGTTCGTGGCATCGACCATAGTATGTCAACTCTTCTGTTTCCTATGTTTGGTTTTCTAATTATGTTGCTTTCCTAAAATTCCTTACTAAAAATGTTATTGTACTTCTCTACATCCAGGTTCCTTACCTGCCTGTGGTTCCTGCTGTGGTTAAATGGTGGCGAGTATATCTTGCATCGTGTCTTGAAATGGTTGGATGGTTTGGGAGTGATATGCTAGTATGTTGATGTAGATACATACAAGAAGACATGGAAGCGAAATGCAACAATCGATAACATTTTTTCTTCCTTTCAAGTACTTAAGAAGACATGTTTTGTAACATTTTTTTGTACCCTTTGTTCCAGTACTTAATGTGTGGGTACTCTAGCTGTATGAAATATGTAAAAGAGTGTGCGATCATCCTTCAAGTATATGCATGCATTAATTTTCAGACGTTTATTGATATTGTTAGGTCTATTCTATTTACAAAACCAGGTGCAATTACCAACCCCAACTCTCAAATATTACCTCATATGCTACTTCGTTAGCTTCAACAACCTCGCCATGGTTTCCACCCTCCCAACCCAACTTATTGAATTGGTAATTGCAAGAAACAGAGAAACCTGGATGGTTTCGTTATGGAAGTTGGCTATAATTGGTAGCCTGGTAGGAATAGAGAAAGCTCATGGTGAGCTGAGCACCCGGTTCGTGTTCGTAACCAACCAACCATTGAAGGAACTGATGTAAGACGACATCTCACCCCAAAAAAAAAAACGATGACCATTGATATCTTCCTTAAATAGACCAAGGGAAACAACATTGTCTATTAAATTTGAGTAGTTGGGCAGTGCCAATGATGGTAACACTATGCAACCTAGCTTCTAGATGAAGAGGATGAAGTACTAGAATTTGCAAAGCGTTTCCCTATGTGATGTGGCTTATCCGCTTATACCAGCCATTTAGGTCCAACCCGACGCAATGAGCTCTAGCCTATGTGATGTGGTTTATCCGCTTATCCATGATTTATCATCATGAACATATCATATTAGAAAAATTTAGTAAATCTAATGATTTGATCCAGTTCAGTACGAGATATTTTGGTGATAATAGTCGTAAGAAAATAGAATTTTTTTTGTATCGCTTAATTATTGTGAAGTTTGGTGTGTATGTGTACAACCATCAATGGTATTATGGTACCGGTTTGCAACCATGGACCTAACTTCTAGTCTTCTAGATAGGATGATATTGAACAACTTTAGCTGGCACTTACAATTAGGGGTCTCCCTATATTGTTGCTAGCTTTTATTCCCCAGCCAATTTGCTAGGTCCGACCCGACCAAAGAGCTCAAGGAGCTCTGTTCCAAGTATATGGTACTACAATGATATGTACTCTAGGAGATCAATTCAACTCTCTAGTCGCTGCTGGCACCCAAAAAACAACAATGCAGTCTAAACTAAGATCCATATATTGTGATTAACATCATATGATCGTGAATTTTATCTAATTTTGTGCATGAGTATGTAAATATTCACCTTCAAGCTAGAAGATACCCTGACGTAGAAATGAACATTAATCTATCTCACCAAGAATCTGCGGCTAGCTATTGCTATTGTGTCCCAAAAAAACAGGAAGAGACATGCTTGCTTTCCCTTTGTCCTCAGTAGCTAATTCCCCCAAGTGATGATGTCTTTCCATACACAGACACCAGCGAGAGTCGATATCGATTTTTTCTATTCTCAATTCTATATTTCGTGCATGCTTCAAACGTATTTGAATCCTTTAATGTAGATCAGCCATCTCTATGGTCGTATTTCTACTCTCATGGTTATGTACTCTACCTCTTTACTAACTTATTTTGACTTTCCATCGGGATTATTTTGAATTGGTTAAGTGAATACTGAGATTTAACTAGATTTTTCAAGCAAATGTGTATTGTCATAATAAAGATCATTTAAAACAAAAACAAACGTTATTTTTAAAATTAAATCATACGTCTAAAAAATTAGATGTATAAGAAATATTTAAAGTTTTGCTCCAACAGTCGTAGTTATCGGTTACTTACATTAGAGAAAATTGAACATGTGTGTTTAAGACACTTTTTGTTATGGGAAAAAGACAATTTGCACAAAATAGAAAAAGTCAAACCCCATTTTAATGATAATCTTTTTTATTAGCTCATTTGAATACAAGGTACTTATTTTAAGCCCAAATACACAAATCTTTATTAAAATATAATAAAATTATATTTTTAAAAACTTTTTTACCCTTAGCTTTTACTTAAAGAGAAAAAGTGAAAAAGATGGAGGGAAGACTTTGCCGGAAGCACACCGGGCTCCGGCGCCAGTCACCGGCGGCCGCATTCCGGTCGCCAGACTCCGAACTCCGGCCGTCGGAATCCGATCACCGGTGACCGGAATTTTCCGACGACCGGAAATTTGCCGGCATCCGGTGGCCGGAATTTTCCAGAAATCTCACTGGATTTTTTTAAATGCCATCAGAATTTACGTGATCTTAACCCAAGTACGAAAAATAAAGTTTACTACCCCTAGTAAACTTTTACTGGGGGTACTAAACTCAAAATAAAGTTTCTCCATGACCATTATACACCTTAAAACAGTGAAAAATCAACTTAAATGCAGAAAAATAAAGTTTGCTACCCCTTGTAAACTTCTGCTGGGGGTAGTAAACTTGCAATACAGTTTTCCTATGACCATTATATACCTTAAAGGAGAGAAAAAATCAACATATATGCAAAAAAATAAAATTTACCACCCCTAGTAAACATCTTACTGGGGGTAGTAATTTTGCAAAATAATATCTCCAATGCTATAAGTACACATTAAAACGGAGAAAAATCAACTTAGATGTGAAAAAAATAAAATTTACTACCCCTAGTAAACTTTTACTGGGGGTAGTAAACTTGCAAAACAGTATTTTCAAGACCATAATACACACTAAAACAGAGGAAGAACAATTTAGATTTGAAAAACTAAAGTTTACTACCCCCAGTAAACTTTTATTAGGGGTAGTAAACTTGCAAAAAAATATTTTCAATGCCATAATACACACTAAAACAGAGGAAGAACAACCTAGATGCGAAAAAATAAAGTTTATTACCCCCAGTAAACTTATACTGGGGGTAGTAAGCTTGCAAAACAATATCTCCAAGGCCATAAGTACATATTAAAACGGAGAAAAATCAACTTAGATGCAAAAATAAAATTTACTACCCCTAGTAAACTTTTACTAGAGGTAGTAAACTTGCAAAACAGTATTTTCAAGGCCATAATACATACTAAAACAGAGGAAGAACAATTTAGATTCGAAAAACTAAAGTTTACTACCCCCAGTAAACTTTTATTGGGGGTAGTAAACTTGCAAAATAATATTTTTAAGGCCATAATACAGACTAAAACAGAGGAAGAACAACTTAGATGCAAAAAAATAAAGTTTACTACCCCCATTAACTTTTACTGGGGGTAGTAAACTTGCAATCTATTATCTCCAGAGAAAAATCAACACACAAGCAAATAATAGAAAATTACTACCCTGTTCTAGGATATTCTCTATGTGTGCCTTAACCTTATGCCAATAGGATATGTAGTTAGACTAGATCTATGTATTCATATCCTTACCATATTGGTATTGTGTAATTCCCTATATAAAGGGCTCCTATCAATGAATAAGATGATGACTCTCTTGCTATCTCTTTATCTCTACACTTTATCATTTATCACGTTATCATGCACTTTGTTCTAACCCTAGAGCCAATAGCCCACCATTTTTTTTTCTAAACCCTAAAAACCAAAACCCTAAAATCGGGCAGCCTTGTTTTTCCCGATTTCCGACCAAAATTCCGACTGCCCTCCGCCGGAATTTTATATCCCCAGAAAGCTCTCTCCGCCCCGGATCCAACGCCGCCGGTCTCACCCTGAGAACCGGCCGAAAAGTCTCCGAACCGGCCGCCGGAAGATTCCACACCGCCGCCGCTACCGACCACCGGTTCACCACCTTCCCTTGCTCCGATCAACCAGAAATTTTGACAGAAGCTTCCCCATCCAGAATTGCTTCTCCTATCAAATTTTCAGCCCCAAATTCGAAGTATAAGTAGGCGAAACGTTATTTCTCCTCTCGGCAGCCTCTAGAAAGGTATGTTTTTTGAAACCTTAAACTTTTCCAAGTTCAATAACTCGGGGAGGATAAAATCCTTTCCTCCCTTCTCCATCTCCATTCTATGCTTGGGATTTTGTGCGTGCAGGTACCCAAATCCCGGAATTTTATTCGCGGGTCAAGAGTGTGTTTGATCACTCTTGTTTCTTTGTCCGGGTTGTGTTTGATCAACCCCGACTTTTCACCGGATTGTGTTTGATCAATCCGAGGCCTTTTTCCGAATTGTGTTTGATCAATTCGCGGCTTTTCCGGATTGTGTATGATCAATCAGAAGGACAAACCATTAGAAGCATTATTTGTGACCTCTATCGAGTCTCATAATAACTTGGTTTTGTATACAAGAGCAATGTAACATTCTGCTCCTTTGAGTTTTGACGTACTCGATGCCTAAGGCGAATATTCGCTTGGTATCTGTGGAACCTTTCATTGGAAAGGATTAAACCACATGTTTTGACCCCCAGGCTAACAAGCCTAGATGCCGAGATGCCACATCGACAAAAGCCTTCAATGGCAATCTGTGCAAAGAGTAATGACCACAAAGTACTGTGGAATGCACTCATGGAGCGTTTCTCGAAACGTTCATATAACTCTCCTTGTTGAGTTATTAGACAAGTGGATTGCTTACCACCTTAATTGACTACATATTGTCGATGATCTTTTGTGGCATCATGATCCATAATCTTTAGCGGATTCGATCATCATCAAGTTCTCTAGGTCCTCCAAGTTGGTGTGGAATTACTAACGAGACTTGATTTTGATCATACAAACAGGAATTGTATATACGCTAATGTGATAAACTTATTTGGGATTATCCCCTAATGTGGGGACAACAA
>NC_020492.1:18544107-18546408 GCF_000184155.1 Fragaria vesca subsp. vesca | reverse complement strand
ACATTGATTTTCGTTCCTAAGTTATATGTACTAAGGCGTTGTATCGACGTCCTTTGTCTATTTGAGACCTCGATGTACTCACATTAGCAATAATGAATGCCTCGAGAATTTTTCGAAGTGAAACTATTCTCCTCTTATGGTTCATATTGATTTACAATCAAGATGTACACTTACATCGTCCTTAGAAACATGGCATATTGTGCCGATTTTGGTCTCTTCCTTTGAAGGTGACTCATGGCACTGCATCCTCAAAGAGGATCGCCCACGTGTTTCCGGTTAAGTCTTCTACCATATAGCGGATTTTTCATCATCAATTGTTCAACTAGGCTCATCCAAGCTCAGTGTGATGTCTTAGAATTGTTCGAAATTAAGGAGATAATGGTTTTAAGTGTGCCTCGCACTACCGACCCTCTACGGACATGCATGGTCATACTGACTTGGAGTTACCGAAAGCTTTTGATTTTGGATCCCCCTACGCTATTAAACCAATTGCCGTCTTGCAAAAGACGTTGAAGACTTATCAAAGCTGGAAAATTATCATCATAATCGGATCCTCTAGGTCTTCTGAGTTAGTTTATGTTCATGTCAGGGAGCTTTTGCTAACTAGTCATGGAGTTTACGACCTTAGAACGATCGAAAAAACTTGGTTTTGATCATACACATGTCACTTTTGGCTAAGGCAAAAGCCTACACGCCACCTGCAAGCTTCACAGCTTCGCACATGCCAAATCTGCGAAAAACAGCAATCTGTCCCTTTTGGACAGTCAACTTCGTTTGAGCTTTGTGAACAGCTCCGGACGAACCAGACAGTGAGCTTTATATCATTGGAAAGCTCTATGAGTCTAGTTTTCAGAACTTTTCACGGTTCGTCCATATCTATTTTAACGAAGAAGTTATGGCTATTTTAGTGCGCAATGGTCATTCTACGCGGAAATTTTTATGCACTCTCGGGATTGCAGCTTTTCGTAGCTTCTTTCAATCCTTCTAAATGGTTCAAGTAGAACTATTTACTCGCCTATCTACTCCTTGTAGTTATGTCTCATAGAGACATTGAGTGCTTCGCAGATAGCGGAACTATCCACAACATTCTAAGGAACCATGTTGAGCTTTAAAGACATTCATGCTAATGGTTTTTATTTAAAAACACATTGTGAGAATGAACAAGAATTCTTTTGTGTATGCCTCCTCATAAATGCGAACTGAAGCGCATCTTGGAGAAATTCATGAATCAATCTAGTGAACTGTATGTCACTACGATTCGAATATCGAATCCCATGTTGTCGCCAAACATGATATTTAGAACACCGACTCATATAGGTTTTGGTTTGACCAAATTGGTCAACCTAGAAGAGATTAATGGTCCAAATTTTGAGAAATTCTCATGGACATCCATTCTTCCGCTCAAAACGAAGACATTCGAGATCTAGCATCACCATGAAGCATGGTGGTGACCCGGGGGACATTGACGTCACCCGAACATGACTCCAACTTCCTAGAGGTCGTCCGGTCAATTCCTCAAACAATTGAGGTGCACCGGCCTTTCCTCGATGTCGCATTGGCCCCCTGCAATGCTCATTGCTCGTTTTGAAAGCCTATTCTTTAGCTAAATAAGGAGTGAGACCCTCCTACGCTAAATAACACAAAAGTGAACATTCTATTCTTACATCAAACAATGTAGATAGATACAACCAACTTGCGGACACCTTTTTATGCTTTATGGTGTTGGTTGACGAGTTAACACACTGGTCACGTGTTACACTATTATCTGCTGCTTATACTGCTTATACTGCTTATACTTCTACGGGCTCACTACCCATTCTTTAAAGAAGTTCATCGGGATGTAAGTTGAAGTGTCATGTACCCCATGTTCACACGCAATACGGTCTCACCGAGGCTACGACCAAGCAACTTTAGCTTGTTGCTCGAACATTATTGATGCGCACCACTCTTTCTATTGCGTCTTGGGGCTATGCAATATTTGCATGCAGCTTTACTATTCATCTACGACCCACCATCATTGAATTTTGTTGTACTACAGCTCGTGACTGTGTACCAAGATTGACACGAAATTGCAATCCTTGAGCTCGGCAGGATTGAAACGGATCTCCAATCCTTGAGCTCGGCTAGATGTTATTTCTAGGTGCCAAATCACATTGCCACTGCGTACAATGATGTGTCATTTGAGATGAATAAGTTTAGGTTGAATATGAACCTCCACCTATAATCCGCATATGTAGGAACCTTGTCAGGCGATCTCATTCACCGCTAAATTGCGGATTGTCACTTTGATGAGACAATATT
>NC_020492.1:18542601-18544087 GCF_000184155.1 Fragaria vesca subsp. vesca | reverse complement strand
CACTAGTGTACATGAGGGCGTGAGATAATGAGTCTACTATCGAACCACCCTTCGTTGATGGATATCAACTTAGTTGATTGGCCTAATGGAAAGATACGATCCAGCATTAACAAAGAGATAGGTCTTTGGGCAGGTGATGCCGACACCGCAAGCTACACCCTATCAACTATGCCTTTGTTAGATAGCGTAGTGAGAGTAAGAGCTTAGACTCACCTTATGGCGCAAGGTCTTTCACTAACACGCACTGGGATCAACTACGATGAGATATGCTCTCGTAATGGATGTCATTGAACTCCACTACTTTGTCAGTTTGGTAGTTTCCGAATAACTGAACATGCAGCCTATGAATGTGGTCATAATAACATCTCTATGGGATCAGAGATATACATGAAGATCTTAAACGGACTTCATTCATCCGAATCAAGTGGCTCCAAACCACAGGAGCATACGTTTGCTAAATGTATTGAAACGCACATGGACTCTACTTGATTTGGAAGGGATATGGTGAATTATGCCTTTGCGTGTTCATTCCGGATTTACATGGACTCTTGATGGATCAAGAGATGCCAATATGTATCAACATCCGAAGAAATAGATCTTGGGAAGATACGGTCTCGATAAGACACTCGATGATTGTATTGATGATAATTTTCCATCAATCGGTTTAGGCGCTCTATAACTAATGAGGCCTACATATACTCCCATGATTAGTCAAGGTCTTTGCTCTAATGAGAGATCCGTTGTTTTGTCTAAAGCAAGATGACAAATATGTGTTAAGAGATGGAGTTCCCATCTAAGTACAATAAGACGCATCAATGTACTCAACACAATACGAAAGACTTGACATCTCATTCGCTATGAAAAGTTGTAAAGCTAAGTGTAGCTATGCGCCCACGCAACGCCAATGTAATGGCAGTAACTCCTTTTTCAATACTTAATGGTATGAAAGGTTGAGGCTTATTCTATCTCTACATAAGAAAGACACATCAAAAGCGAAATCAGAATCTGCCAAGTTTTGTAGGTCAACTTCCACGGGACCTATAGGAAATCTCACTCACTGGAAAATGGTGAAATTGGTACCATTGGAAAGGTCTATGTGTCTACTTTCCAGAGACACCAACCATTTGATCATACCTATCATATTGAGTGAGTTATGGCCGTTTTCGTAAAGTAGGACGAATCTGTCCGAGAATCTGATTTTGGCAAAACAGTCAACTTCGACGGGACTTTGTGAACAGCTCCTGATGAACCAGAATATGTGTAATATACGGTTGGAAAGCAAAATGAGTATAGTTTCCAAAACCATTTACGGTTCGTTCATATGTATTTCCTAGAGGAAGTTACGACTGTTCTAGTAATTGAAGGTCATGCTGCGCGGAAATCTGATTTCCTGCACGAACTTATGTTTTGAGTTCACAAGCGACCTTCTCCTCAAGATCTAAGTGTAAAATATCATTTGAGGACAATACGGCATGATTAGTTAATC
>NC_020492.1:18537221-18542581 GCF_000184155.1 Fragaria vesca subsp. vesca | reverse complement strand
AGGTACATAAACCTTTTGTTAACCAGAAACCTCAACGTTTGTTCATGAGAAAAAACAAACCAGAAACCACAACGACGGTGGTACAACGCTAGCTCATCCTCTACAACAACGGCGGCCTTCAAAACAGTTTCGGCGCCATCCATTTCAACCCAGTGAAATTGAACCAGTTTGATTCAGTGAAGTCGACCTCTGTCTTCAGACTTTGGAGAGAAACAGAGAGAGATGCCGATGGTGAGAGAGTGGGGATCCGATCTCTAGAGGCGTCGAACTTGCAATGGAGAACACTGACGAGCGACGTCGGAGAGGAGTGATTGGAGGTCGTCGATGTCGGAGAGGAGAGATCGGAGGCCGTCGACTTCAGATGCGCGGCAACCTGATCTGGATTTGACTCTACTCTTCGGCTTAACGGTCTCGGCGGGAGGAGAGAGTGAGAGAGTGTGTGTGCTTTCCAGATCAGAGGAGAGAAGGAGAAAGAGATCTGGTCAGAGATGTGTCGGTGATCAGTTCGGCGGTGACGAGGACCGACGTGAGGGATCTAGCCTCATCGGCGTCGAGGCAGCGTCACCGATGCGGTGCTTCGCCAGTGCTTCATATCGTCGGTGCTTCGCCGGAGAGAGGAATCAGATTCACATTTGAGAGAGGAAAGAGAGTGGGAGAGTTTTCTAAGAGAGAGAGTTAATGAACGGGAAAAAAGAGGAGAAAGAGAGTTAAATTATGGTGAGGGTATTGACGTCTTTTTATTAGAATTCATTAGAATTGGGTTGCTGAATAGATTTTTATTTAAATGGGGTAAAAAAATGTTAAATTAATAGTAAACCGTCGTTTACTCTTTTGTTATCGTCTCTCATCTTTAGCTAAATTTTGTTGATCATTACCATATAAAGTACAAGTGTTTATTGGCATCGCGGATCCTAAATCATTGTCCCTTCTTTTTGACATATAGCTCTGGGATATTTTAGATGATTGGCCACCAAATGGGACCTAGCTAAGGCCTGACTCGTAAGTTACAGTAGAGACTTGTCAATTGTGATAGTCATAGATTCTCATCGAAGATCAAACTTTGTATTCACGCGTGTATGGCACATGCTCAATATACGTGTGTGCGTGTATGCCTTGCTCAATATATAACTGTGTGTGATATATATACATGAATTCTCAGGTGCGAACGTCTTTGGTGTAAATTTTTATTTTTACATCACTTTTTGATCGAATTTTCTCATCTCCAGCGTCTAGTATCTAGATAATATTGTGTAAATCATCTCTGCAAAATTTCAGCTAATTTGGTAATCGTTAAAGCCCTCAAACTCAAAAAACAAATGGACGGACTGAATTCTGTCCGGTTGTGTTCATATCAGAAAAACTCGAGTTTGAGGGCCTTAACGATCACCAAATTGACTGAAATTTTGTAGAGATGATCTACACAATATTATCTAGATACTAGACGGTGGAGATGAGGAAATTTGATCGGAAAGTGATGCAAAAATAAAAATCCGCACCGCTGCGGATGTCTGCAACCAAAAAGGGACTGTATATATATATATATACACACAGTCCGTCTCAACTGCGAACATCCGCACCAACAGTTTTGTTGAGGATTTTCATTTTTGCACCATTTTTCGATAGAATTTCCTCATCTCCATCGTCTAGTATCTAGATAATATTGTGTAGATCATCTCTGCAAAATTTCAGCTAATTTAGTAATCGTTAAGACCCTCAAAATTGTGTTTTTCTGGTATAAACAAGAAACTAGAATCCGGCATCTCGCCGGAAAACTGGAATTCGGCAGACTCGCCGGGGAAGGAAAGTGATCGGGGACGCTGCTGGAGTCCGCTGGGGTGGTGGCGCGCCTTCATCGGCGCCGGAGGGTGGCGAACGGAGCTTCGTGCGTACTGCGGACGTGCGCTCCACATCGTTACCGTATATATATACAGGGCCCTTCTACTAAGGGATCTCTTTTTTTGACATATATGAGGGATCAAGCATTAGACCAACTTTTCAATTACATATCAACATCTCCACCATTCAATATTTATATGTATATATGTAGATCATTTCTGCAAAATTTCATCACATTTGGTGATCGTTAAGGCTTCGTACTAACTGAAATCAATTGATGGATCAAATCTGCCAAACATGAACCGTTCATGCCTATAATTTTAATTCGCAGTTTTGAACACCTTAACGATCACCAATTTGGATGAAATTTTCCAGAAGTGATCTACATATTAGGACCTAAAAACTGAACGGTTAAGATTGAAAAATGTGATTGAAAAGTAGATCTAATGCTTGATCCCTTATATATGTCAAAAAAATGGATCCCTTAGTAGAAGGGCCCTATATATATATATATATATATATATATATATATATATATATATATATATATACTTAATTTGATTTTACCGTTTGTATATTATGCTTATTTGCCTAAGAAATTTAATGTTACGATCACTATTTCATTTCTCAATTGTCTGAAGTTTGTTCGTCATCTGGCTAGTTTAATTTGGCTTCATCTTCGATCAATTGTGCCATGTACGTACACAAGCTAGTATTCAATCTTAACTCCGTAAAAGGTGTATCAAACTCTTATCATTAGATTTTACAAGTGCATCAACTTAAAAAATGACGCCATGAATATGTAACGCTCTTGTTTTCAAAACTAACGATATAATTAATAATAAGAACTGAAATATCAACAAAAACATAACTCGTTATGTTGTATAAAACTTACGTACTATAGTTAAAGTAATTACATATGGCCGTGTATACAATAGTTTTAGCAAAACTGAAAAGGTAGGGTTTTAGAGCTGATAGCATGGTTAATTTACGAACGTTCAATTTATAGATTTGTTTCGAGTTGGATATGGGATTTTTGGCCATGAAAAGTGGGGGCAGTTAGGGCTATCAAGCGAAATGGGTTGAGCCACGTCCCCTACATGCACTCCTCGCCAAAAGTCTTACTTACCAAACTCAATGCCTCGTCGCCACAGATATAAATACCACTCGTAGGTTCATCATTCATGCCAAGAATGTGAGACAAGCATAACATAAGCTCCAACCAACACAACCATTTCACATTTCGGTGATTTCATATCACCTTTCTTTTGGGGTTTTCCTTTTCTTCCATCTCCTTTCTTTTCGTGTTCGAGAGAGTACAAGACATTTGCCTTTCTTCTTTCTCAGAAGATAAAATGGGGGTAGAAAGAGTGCAAGACATTGCATCTACAATTTCCGAGGACACAATCCCGGCGGAGTACATTAGGTCGGAGAATGAGCAGCCGGGAATCACCACCGTCCCTAACACAGTCCTCGAATGCCCTACCATTGATTTCAGCGACCCTGATGAGGAGAAGCTCCTCAAACAAATCTTCGAGGCCAGCACCGACTGGGGCATGTACCAAATCGTGAACCATGACATTTCCAACGAGGCCATATCCAAGTTACAGGCCGTCGGAAAAGAGTTCTTTGAGCTCCCGCAGGAGGAGAAAGAGGTTTACGCAAAAGATCCCAACTCAAAGTCCGTGGAGGGTTACGGTACATTTTTGCAGAAGGAACTGGAAGGGAAGAAAGGGTGGGTGGATCATCTGTTCCATAAGATTTGGCCACCTTCTACCATTAACTACCGCTTTTGGCCTAAGACTCCAGCTTCTTACAGGTTTGAAGCACTTCCCTTTTGTTCTCTTCTTTTGTTCTAAGTTTTTATTTTGTTTTTTTGTTCTAATTAATATTCACAAATTGATAGATCTGGAATTCTGGATCGAATGACATTTTATTAAGTTACATTTATTGAAATCGGTCGCGAATGTCAAAATCTGCATTTTATATTATACTACAAAATGTGAAATTATATTTATTTATATTTTTTATAAAAAAAAAAATTCATGATGTCACGCGTTTTGCTAGTTTCACGTTTGCATTTTCTAGTTATCTGATTGTGCAATAATGCTGCAAGTAACTTATTTAATAGACATGCATTTTGCTAACCACATCATGCTTGCAATTTCGATCCATGTGTGTTTGCGTGGACAATAATTTTGAACCCCGTGTAGTTTTTGTCTTAATTTAGTATTGTGGTGTAAAAACTCAATTTTAAATAAGCAACCCTCAACTTGCTTTCTAAAATCGTAATTATTTAAACTAGAAAGTTCTATATACATATTTTAAAATTTTACCAAACAGAAAATCTATCTAAAATGGTGATTATAAGTGATTTTAATCTCCAAAACTCAATACTAAACTAGGCCTTTATGTACAAGATGTGGTTACTTTGTTCATTATTTACATTCTAGTTAGATCAGAGTTAGTTGTGAAATTTTGAAAGCCTTTACGTTGTGTTTGGATAAAGTAATTTCAATTTCTACAGAAATTTTAAAATTATAAGAATTACAATTCCATGAATTAAGAATTTTATTATTTGAATTTCATGATGTAGAGTTTTAAAATGACATGAATTTGTACTTAGACTAACCTCAAGGTATCTCCAACAAGGTGAGTAAAAACCCATACTTAAACCTATATTTTGACTCACCTACTATTCAAACTCATGTTCCATCTTCAACTTTTATATCAAAACTCATACTTGTACCCAAATTTAAATAATTTTATATTTTATATTTGGTGCTGTTTTTGGTGTGGGTCCCGCATAAACCCTATTGGGTGCCATTTTCTCTCTGCTTCTTGGTGCTATTTTACTTGAACATTTTATATTACATCCCCACCTAAACCCTTCACGTGCTGCTTTTTGGTGTGGGTTCTGCATCAACCCAAATGGGTTTCCTCCCTCACACTCGACCCATTTTGGGTCAACTCCTCATAGCAAGTTCACCCGTTGGGTTAGAATGAATACAGTGACCTGAGTCACTCTGGGTCACTGTAACTGGGCAGCAGTTTTCACCCGTTTAAAATGTGAGATTGCTGCCACGTGGCAGTGACTGTTTATTAAATTTTAAAATACATTTTTAAATGTAATTAATCGTTTTATGTATAAATATATAATAATTTATGTGTAAATAAATGCAATTTATATGACATATTAAAATTAATGTTTTTATTTCATGACATTTAAGTAACAAGTCAAGCTTAAAAAATATTTATTTCATGACATTTATTTATTTTTACAGATTTTTCCTATAAATTTATAAATAAAAAAAGAAAAAAAAACTAAAATTCTGCTCTGGGCACCCAATCGATTCTGCTCTGGGCACCCAGTCGATTCTGCTCTCAGCGGCCGACGGCGAGCACTCACCTTCCGACGGCGAGCACGCCCAGCAGCTCCGCATGCACCTTCACCAGCCCCTGCCTTGCGCCACCTCGGCAACGAGTGCACCAGGCCTCCTCCGGTGTCGAAGAACTCCTCCGGT
>NC_020492.1:18528472-18537201 GCF_000184155.1 Fragaria vesca subsp. vesca | reverse complement strand
GGGCGTGGTCCCTGTCTCCTTGTCGGTGGAGTCACGCACTTAGCTCGTCGTTGCGGTTGGTTCGTGCGTGAAACATTCCTTCCTGGCGCGTCGGGCGGTGCAGGCGTCATTGCTGACGCAAGCCACGAGCTTGGGCCTGGGCTGAGGTGGCTGCAACTCGCCTGGGTCACTCTTCTCCTCTCACTGGGTTAGTTTTCTCCCCACCCAATTAACCTGGGCTAGAAAATGAGTGATCTCATTTTGTGGGTGGAAACAAATAATTATGGACTGGGTTACTTTGCTGAGGTGGATCCAACCTGGGTTGGATTTTTTTCCCACCGGTGGACTTGCTCTCAGGAGGAACTCAAATATGAGTATGGGTTTTCATGGTCGGAGAGAAGATTTTTTAGGTTTTGGGTTTGAGTATGGGTATAGAAAACCTTGTTAGAGATGCCTTCAATTAAAAGAATTGACAAATGACATATATTTTGTGAGGAATTCAAGTTGGAAATTTAAGCTCTTAAATTTCATGATTATTTTTCTGTATAAATTTCTAATTCCACAGGATAAGAATGCAAACGGGGGAAACACTCCTGAGAAATTGAGAATTCCTTATTTTTTATTAAATTTCTGGAACACCCGCATCCAAACACAATGTTAAAGAACTTTATTGAATATTACAGTGAAATATAGTCATTTTGACTTCGATAAGTTTGATTCCAAGGTTATTTCTAGGGTTAGTCCTGCATTGGAGATGAACGAGTGCAGATAGAAGATTATTTAGGGTTTGTACGTATTATAGGGGCTCTTTTCTTAAATAGTCTAGGACACGAAGCCGGGAGGTAGTTGCCTAGCTTGTTTGTCTCAGCCGACTCCTCTCCGGGCAGGTGCCATATATAAGGAAAATTACAACTCAAGAATCTCAAGCGAGATTCATAATCATAAAGGGCCCTGATTATAATTAACTGTACAAGAAAGTTCATTGACACACTCAGATCTTAATCAGGACTACCACAATTATAGAATGAAAAAGATTTATGCTTTTCGTGGACATCATAATGCAGATACAGTAGTCGAAATCAAGGCATAAATCACCCTAGAGCCAAAATGGAATTGTGGATGCAACCGATGGTACGTCAAACTGGGGATCGAGTTGCCATGCATCATGGGACTCTTCTAGCTTAAAACTGGGGATCGAGCTCGCTATATCACTTTCAGAATCTGTTTCATGAACAGACTCATCCGTAGTTACTAGCTAGGAAACCAAAATGGTAGATCGACTACGTGGTTAATTAGCTGCATATGCCTGACTAATTTGAACTGTTTAACCACACAAGAAGGTGGACGTGGCTGCCTGCCATATTTAACAATTCAGTTCTTAATTTCTAAGAGAAATATCTTGAAGTAATTTTGATTCTTACCTCTGTATGTGGTAGGTTGCCACCAAAATTCTGGTCCCTGAGACTGGGGGTTCTTGTTTGCTTGCGTCGTAGTAATACGAACCAAGTGTTCCTATCTTCTTATTCATCACAACGTCCCTTTATTTCATATGCCTTTCTGAGTTCAGGGGTAGGTACGAGCATGCGATGACATTGGTCTTGTCATCCATTTTATTTATTAGTGGTTACGACGGAGGCTTCTATTTTCTTCCTTTTCTTGGTCTTTTTTTTTAAGAGAATTATGATAAAATGTTTGGACCTTGTTCAACATTTTGGATAAGAAGCCATTTAGTAGGAAGTTTGCATTCAAATATATAGAAAATCCGAGGTATATAGAACACTTCAAATCTCGCTATTTTTAGTTTATAAATGTCTAGTTTTATAGTAAAAATGTATGCTTATTAATATGTACTAACAAAACTTTTCTTTTCCTGTCATTTTCAGTCCACACTCTTTTGAAAATTCAGTATATATTTTCTTCATTTTTTTATTTATTTTGTGTGTGTAGAAGTAAGTACGAGCAGAGGATCTGATTGGTTCTTGTCAGTGTCACTACTAAAACGAATTTTTATTTATTTTGTGTGTGTAGAAGTAGGTGCGAGCAGAGGATCTGATTGGTTCTTGTCAGTGTCACTATCATGTACTAAAACTAATAATAACAAAAGACATATTGCTGGTCGGTTAATTGTTAGATGGAAATATAGTAAGACTCGGTGAAAAGAAGAAGAGGTAAATAGTAAAAAACATAATGGAATCATGCCGCGTGAAAATTAATTGGGGTGTATGTGAATTGCAGGGAAGCCAATGAAGAGTATGCAAAGAATTTACACAAGGTGGTGGAGAAGCTATTTAAACTTTTATCTTTGGGGTTAGGGCTTGAAGCACAAGAACTGAAGAAGGCAATTGGTGGTGATGACTTGGTGTACCTTCTCAAAATCAATTACTATCCGCCGTGTCCCCGCCCTGATCTTGCTCTTGGTGTGGTTGCCCATACTGACATGTCCGCCCTCACCATTCTCGTCCCAAACGAAGTTCAGGGCCTCCAAGCTTGCCGCGATGGCCAGTGGTACGATGTCAAGTACATCCCTAATGCCCTAGTCATCCACATTGGTGATCAAATGGAGGTACCTCTCTCTCTCTCNTNNTAGGTACGTACTCTCTCTCTCTCTCTCTCTCTCTCTCTCTCTCATCCACATTGATACGGTGATCAAGTGATATTTCTTTGATGTGGTAGATAATGAGCAATGGAAAGTACAGGGCTGTGCTGCACAGAACCACAGTGAGCAAAGACAAGACGAGAATCTCCTGGCCTGTGTTTCTGGAACCTCCGGCAGACCAAGTAATAGGGCCTCACCCCAAGCTCGTTAATGATAAGGAGAATCCACCAGAGTACAAGACCAAGAAGTACAGCGAGTATGTTTACAACAAGCTCAACAAGATGCCCCAGTAATTTACTGGTTGATTACTGCAGGGGGGTGTCACAGAGCTAGCAGGGGTCGATTATTATCTATCAGTATATGACTGTCTTTTTTTTTCATGGTCTTTTAATTATTGGCAAGTTGGAAGTGATAATGTCGAGGCTTGTTTATCTAGTAAAACACTTGAGTTTGCGACCATGAATGTTATGTATAATAAGCTTTTCATTTCGAATCCACTGTGATGAACAATATTATGCATATATTGAATGTCCCATCCATATTAGATTGAACAATATTTTCTTTTCTAATTCACCATACCTTGGATTGAAACTTTACAGTAAGGTGAGTAAACTCTGAAGCAATGAAGTGAAGGGTAACTATACTACAGAAGATTATAGATAATTACATTTGTAAATTCATCATACTAAGAAAACACACTGATACAAAACTTGGCCGTCGTTAAACCAGCATCTGTTGGTGATCGGGTGAAAAAATCTTCTTCAAAATTATGGCAAACTCCGGAGGCACAGGGTGTTCTGTGTGTGGATGGATCGAGACGTGAAGAGGCTGTCCTAGCAACATGAAAATGTGCTATCTGTAACCCTTTGCCCAAACTGGTAATGAAAATATTAGGGTCCCCAAACAAAACGAGGCACATATCGTAACCATGGCATATGTATATGCTCTCCAAGAGTGTTTACTTTCTCTCATTGCATTGAATTCAGAAATGAAGGTAGACACAGTACTCAGGCAACCCAAAAAACCGAGTTGCAGTCCATTTGCAATGATATCGCAAGTCTTGGTATTCACCTAGAGAAACAGAAACAGAGTTAGCGAGCTCTATAACAATCAGGAACTCAAAGCATTTGAAAAAGGAAGATCATGAAGTATTAGCAAGTAGGAAGATCATGAAAAAGGAACTCGACTAATGGATAATAGAAAGGTAATTCTTTTAGCAGATCTTGGAAGAGATTAAACTTCAAGAATATACAGACCCTAAAATGAAAAATTAATATTAAAAATAAACAAAAGTACAAAACAAACCAGAAGATAACAAACAAAGATGAATAACCATTGCAAATAACTTGGAGAGCAATTTATAATGTGACAGATATATGTAAAACTGTGAGCTTTTCAAGTATGACAGGATGGCAGAAAATTTAAAAAGTAAAGAGGACATAATCATGGTGCGGGTCTCGACAGAAAGCAGATTACAAGACCTCACCTCTTTCTTCATAGTAGCAAGTGCTGCCATGATACAAGCTGCCGAAACATTTGCAATTAGAGTACCAAATGGAACCCATTTCAACAACTGTGTCTTTCCTAATCCACGTCCATTCAATCGAGCTAAGAACCACCTGATCCACACACCTACAGGTCCAACGATGCAGGCCAACCATAGATGTGTGTCACTGCTGTCACTTCTGAACTCCTCCTGCACCAAGATTCCACTCACACTCCATAGGCAACCTAGCATCACCAGCAACACTGTCCAAACTGCCAAGTGACGCTTGTAACTGCCAACCCTCCAGGTCTTTCTAGAGCTAGCAATGTCAGACCCTACACACCTTTTAATAAGCTGCCTGAAACCCTTAGCTGTCTCTATCCCAAAAATAATAGAGTATGCAGCAAGAAATAAACCTGACATCAAGTATATGCAGAGAAGCTCATATCAGCTAAGTGAATGGACCTAGATGGATTTTCTCCATGGGTAAGTTTCAAATAGGCTCAAAGTCTGATTCCAACAAAATTTGAATATGCGCTTGCCAGTGCCATCTACACATATACTGTAGCATTTTCTAACGGAATTGGTGTTTTACCTATTAAAAAGCCAAGCAGAGCAAAAAGCCAATGGCCTTGAACACTGAGTTCAAGCATTTTCTGGTTCCAACCACTGAAGGTAGTAAGACTTCCTAGATAACCAGTTGACAATCCAATGGCCAAAAAATCTGATATATAGGCTATATCTGCTTTGAAAACAACACCCCACCATCCCATCAAGAAAGAACCAACCTACAAAATTGCATTAGGAAAACAAAAACGTATTAATACATCACCCAGCATTATCCATATCAATACACTATTTTGAAGAACAATGAAGTATAGTGAGAGAGAGAGAGAGAGATACCATATTAGAAGGAAGATCAAGGTAGAGAATTGTTTGGTCACTTGTCACACCAGAAACTCCTGGGCCAAACAGTTTTTGCAGTAGATACCTCGTCAAGACCTGCATTCTGTAGCATTTCAAATAATATATTTGGCAAGAAGGTTTCTTCAAATGAAATAAATTGCAAGATACTACAATGTCATATTATCTCTTGTCAAGAAACAGATATCCAAAATGTTTGAACAGAGTCTTTCTAATGAAAACTACTTTTAGCAAGAACAAAACTTTTGATGCAGGATAAGATTTAGTTGCGCAAGTATTTGAAGATCTATTTAACTATACAGGACGGAATATATATGGTAGCTGCAAAGGTTGCATTAGTATCTGAAGATCCAGCTTTTTTGTCTTTTCTTTTTTCCTAATATAAATGCCAAAGCCAGCTATGAACTCAATGAATATCAAATTCAAACAAAAATGAAATTTCGTCATGCACAAGAAACAAGAGTCAAGTGTGTTACCCCAAGAATACCAAAGACAGCTAAATGTGTCATACATGAACCATACTCCAACCACTTTGGCAACTGATTTGTATTTTCCTGCATATGAAGAAACAATAATTTGAAGTTATTTAAATAGTCTGACAAGATCTTATGAAACAAACTCAACATTTTTGACTTTCTGCTATCTATTGATCAATAGACAGGCAGACCAACCATCCTGTCCATGTTCAAGGACATAAAAGATCTGTGTGCAACAAGAACATATTAACCGAAAGCTCACTTGTTTTTTATCTGCATTGCGTACTACCACATCAATGGTTTGAGATATGAATTCTTCTGACAAAGGCACAGTGGGGATAGTCCGAGATGCAGTATTATCACGACACCAAAATCCATAGGATGGCAATAAAACATCTTCTCCATACAAGTCATTGAAGGTGTGACTGGGACTGTTCCTGTTGCTGTGAAGAGCTCGGTCCCCAATATCTCCCACCTCAGACACAGACTCGTCTTCAAGTTCATCATCTATTGGCTGAGCACCAGACACACTTGAACAAGAAATGGGACTACTGGATTTACTTCTTCTAGGTTCAGGGTTAGTACCTCGGTACCCTGCTCCATCCATAATCGCAGGGCTATGTTTCTCTTGTGGTGACTTCAAGAGTAACAAAAGTAGAATCAGAAAGTAATCACCAAAGTTAATGGGAACATTAAATTCGAAAGAATGGTAATGAAAGGGGAAAAACAAAAGCGGTAGTGAATATGATGCAATTACTGCTGCTGCTAATGTTGACAATTCATAATTTGTACTTCCTAAGCAGACACCAAGTTTGCAACCTACTCTACTTTTGATGATGATAAAAACGTATGGAACTTATAAGAAATCAAACCTAAGAAAAGCAAAATACATTTGAACTCCCTTGATAGCGTCTTGAAGCAAGCTCATGACAAGAAGAAGGAACCAAACTAATTCAAGATGTCCACCGAATGCAACAATAATACAACCTATAGCTTTAAGCAAATCCATTATTTGATGAATTTGTTTATTAGTACAATAGAGCCGTTCAATGATGTCATTTAAACAACTGGAGAAGTCTAAACACTATGCTTCTTCACCAGGTACTGCCCTCAAATAAGAAAATGTAAAAATGAAATTGGACCGAGTCTGTCTGTGATATTCAATACAAGTAGAATAGGCCATATTCACGATTCATGTATAGTGTACACTTATAACTTACAAGATTAATGTGAACTATAGTTTAGAATCGTTTTCCTTACAAGCTATGAAGCCTGGTAATGTGGAAGACCTAGAATGTAAGCATAGAAGGACTCGAGCAGTACAGCTACCAGTACAGAACTTTAATTATCATACTTCACATAATAATTTGATTAGCTTTTCAACAATACCTTCATATAATCTAAATTGCTATAGTCCAGTTCTCTTTCTCATATCATAATACAACCAAAGATAAAGGTCCAGTATAAGACTTGTTACCAACTAATGGAATCAAAAGTTAATCCCAGAACCAAACAAATCAGAACAAGTTCTTCAAACGCCTAACTGGGGCCCATACACTGAAGATGACAAACAATAGGTGAAATCAATTCTAATTCACTTAATTCTATCTGTTCTTAAAATTTATACAGTAAACTCTATTTTGATTCAAAGGCAATTTCATAAGGTTAAAGTTCTGCTCCTTATACCTCTAGAGGGTAAAAACTAGTGTATTGGGGACCCAATCTAAAGATTTTTACCACATCAAATCAAACTCGAGCAGAATCTTATTCAGGAAGGGGTTCATAGTTTCATACAATTCAAAAGCCAAAAGTGCAGTCGTATCTTATTTCTTTAAAGACGTGTGCTCTCCACTAAAGAACCCAAATCTTCAAAAGCAGAAAAGGAGAAAAGAGAAAGAACTATAATTCATTGGTTCTGAACTATTTCTTTATGCACAAACCACCAAATGTAAAACTTTCCGGTTCCCAGATTGTGCATACAGTTCCAGATTCCTCGAACACAACTTTAAGCATCTGAACCATATTAAATTAAACTAGATAGGAGCTGAACAGTTAACAAAACAAAAATAGAAATTTGAAGAAAACCCGAAATCACAAAGCTTCTAGTGATTGACAAGCAAGGGAAATAGGGAAAAGGTTTATAAGTTTTTAAGTACCTGATTCAAAAGGGTTTGCGAGCTTCTATCTCAGAATGGCAGCAATGGAAGAATCTCAAAGATAAGTGAACAAAAAGACGAAGACTTTGGGAATGAAAACTGGAAAACAGAGAAGGAAAGAGTGAAAGACAAGGGTGTTTATGAAGAGAGATTTGGGCAAAAAGGGTTTCTGGAATTCCAGATTTCCTCTGGCAATGGCTGAATAAGTTTGTACCTGATTATATTCTATAATATGTATTATGTAATCTTTTTTGGGCCAAACTTCGTGGCTTTTCAATCACGGGATCGAATAACAGGTGCTCTGGGACTTTGGTATTCGTTTCATAGGATTAACTAGAAAAGATTCTTCTTTTTCACTGTAAATTTACGAACCACTGCAAAATGACAATGTTGAAAGAGGAAAACAAAGACCAACAAAGACATCTGGTGCTACACGATGAAAAAGGGTTCCATAGTGAATATTTGTCACTTTTAAGTCTTAACTATGAATATGATTCGATCAAGCAAAAACTTGTGTTTAAGAACTCAACTCCAAATTGGATTTGGTTCAAGAATCTGCGGCCGTGTCGTACATGTGGTGCCAAGATGCCGTTTCATAACAACCATTCATCCACAGAACGTCGCAGGTATCAGTTGACTTCCTGTAGTCGATTATACTATTGAATTGTGTGGTTGTATTTATATACAAGGCACGTATGAAGTATGATTTACCCTTTTTTATTTTTGAAAAATTCACATGAACTACGAACTTATTAAACATATTTTCTTGTGCGGAATTTTGGCCGGCATGTTGAGTGTTGGAGCGAGTCAACGGTTTATCTTAGGAAGGTAGTTATTGTTTTTTTATTAGGAATGTGATTAGTCTCAATATCCCGTTATTTACTTTAGAAAATTACATAGTAACACACGATCAAATTTAAAAACACAAAAAACCCATTTTTGATAATTTTTGTACAAATTAGGACAAAAGCCCGAGGCCCATAATCTATGGTACCAAGCCTAATCCGATTTTTCTCTGCTAAATGACCAAAATACCCAACTTCACAACAGAATTACAATTAATACCATATAATATATATATATATATATATATATATATCTCTCTCTCTCTC
>NC_020492.1:18501425-18527668 GCF_000184155.1 Fragaria vesca subsp. vesca | reverse complement strand
TCTTTAGGCTTATAAGGTAAGCTACTGTGCTTGTGACATTTTTCTAATTTTTCTTTTGTTTTTTTTGTTTTGTTTTTCCTATTTTGAACAAATCTCTTATTACTCTAAATCACGATTGTTAAAGAGGAAATTGAATCTGTTGCTAAAAGCTTTGAATTTGTAGTTGTCATCGGTGATTTATTAGGATTGTGGCTCGGTTAGTATAATTATGTATGGGAAATAGGAGCTTTCGAGTCAATAGTAGCAGCTTTAGAGTTGATAGTAGCAGATTCTTTAATCGACAGTAACAGCTTTGTTTGATTCCGAAGAAATGCCGAAAAAAATTGCAATATAGCACCGGTAGTAGCACACTTTTCTATCAATAGTAGGCAGTAGCAGGCAGATTGGTAGTAGAAGTCGACATTAGCAGTTAGATTTACGGTAGTAATAGCCATTTCGTCGTCAATAGCAGAAAGTTTCTAATAACAACAGTAGCAGCTTTATAAAGGTCTCATATCGCAACATTAGCAGCTTTGTTTGATTCCGGAGAATTGCCTAAAATAACACCGTTTTATCGGGTGATACTGTGCTACTTGATAGTAGCACCCAATGTGCTACTGTGCTACTCGGCAGTGTGCTACTATGCTACTCGGCAGTGTGCTACTATGCTATCGTCGATAGTAGCAATTGATATGTAGTGAAGGGTATTATGGTAAAATTATTGTGACAGATGGCATGTGGATATTAATTTGTCCTAATTTGTTAATATTTGTCCTTAAATGTGTAAGATATTGTGTAAATGATGTATTTGTAAACTGAAATTTGGTTAGTAACTTTATTGTAATTTACTATATTTACTTCTTGTATTTTTATTTTGTGTTGAGAAAAATTACCTGTGTAAATTGGTACCACGATCGAGCTCATGACTGAGCTTCAGCTCATCTTTTTTTTTTCTTCTTTTTTTTCCTTCTTCTTGGGACAGATATGAACTATATATTTTGAGTTTGTCAGCCTATATAGTTTGTAAAACCTCTACATCTACAATAATCGTTTACTTTCTTATAACAAGTTATACATCGTGAATTGTTTTTTTGACAAATTCAAGCTACTAGCCAATAGATTCCTGTTATCATCCTACAAATTGTGATTTTGCTCATCAAGACGCCTGCCCTCCACTAAAGAAAGAAACTTCAGAAGCAAGAAACAATTTTTTTTGGTGCAACTCTTCGATTAAAAGCAATACCAGCATCGATCGTTGAAGTTTAAAACAACACTGTAACTCTTTAAGCATGAGAAATATTAACATGCATCATGCAGATGCAACTAATATATGATCGAGGCTCATGAAACTTCTAAGAAGTAATATAAATATATAATTATCGCATAAAAGAAAGAGAAAAAGGCCATTCCGGCGTATTTAGTATACCTGCTGCTTCAAAGGGTTTGCGAGCTTGGGAAAGGAAAAGTGGAAACCGGAGGATAGGGAAGCCATCGACGTCGTTTGAAACTTTGAATCATGCACCGAGAGAATGATGGGGGGAGATTTTCAGAAAGCTGAATGAGTGAATGGTCGATCTTTACTTGCTTATATAGGATTAACCAACATGATTGACTTTAATTTTTTTTGTTTTGTTTTGTTTTCTTACTGATATGGGAGTTCGCTACAAAACAAAGACATCTATTGTGTTACACGACAAAGGAAGAGTTGGATGAAACGCTGTAAATTTTGTCATTCTTATTTTACTATGCATTATTCCACAATTTGATCGTCTCCAGATTCATCTATCTATTACAATATAGCATGGTTTCGTAGGTATGTCAAACTCATTGATTTCGATTCTTAAAGCTGCAGATATGTGGTGGTAGTTTCCATGCTCTACAAAGAACCGTATATTCATCCACAGATCACGAACAGGTGACTGACTAATGACCTCTGTAATATATTCATTTCTGTATTGACTGTTTAATATTTAAGCCACGTATGAACAAGCAGCTACATAAACAAAGAAACCAGCTAACCAGAAGGAAGATACCAACTGTTGATCCTGCTGGCCGGCATTTTGTAACTCGTAGACCTCAACATTTGAGCATACGTGTGCGCTTACTTCTTCGTATACTTACCTAATATGGAAAGCAAATGAAACTGATCGATTATGGTGCATAAAATAGAGAAACGTTTTACATTATATCCTAAAAAACTAGAGGAGCTAGCTAGCGTTTAAGATAAAGAAGAAGTCGATCGATGCCATCTTTTGTTAGATTATAACCTAAACAAAAGCATATACATTTGATCATAATTCTATTAACAAACTTTTCTATCCTATTTTACCAGCTAGCTAGCACAGATATATAACTCCAAATGATTGAAGTTTGAACTCTAGTTAAGTCTCAATTAATTTGTTTTGGTATAAAGATAAAGAACGAGATCCAAGAGCTAGTACTTGAGTCTCTTCTTTCTAAAGATACAACTCCATTGTATTAGCAATAAAAATCATTCAAAAGGGCATCACATTGGGGAGCTACAGAGACGCGACGCAAAACGGCTCGATCCTACATCTAAATTAATTGTTAGAACAAACCAGAAGGTGTACACCACACCAAAATGCCATCCTTTTGTGATAAATTAAAGAACCGCTCTAAACCAAAAACCCTAAATAAAGCATCAGTCTCTGCAAAAGATCCACATACCGATCAAAATTCAAAACTAGACTCATCGACGTAGCACAAGAAAACACTCCCAGGTACACAATTGTGGTTTCAAATGGACCGACTGAGCATTTGGGCTTTTTGTTATTGAACTTGGAGTTATGGCGCGCTGACCCAAACAAAAAGAAGAAAGGGCGCGCTGACGTGTGCTGAAGCCCTCCAAATGGATAATCGGATAAAACCCAACCATCCAATCCATCCTCCTAACAACCTTTGGATGAGAACCCCCTGGGTCCCGCACCCAATTAACATCCTTCCACCCTTGAAAAAGCAGAACGGAACAGAGCTGACTACTCTGTTTTCAGTTACAGGACGACCGTTAGTCCCCGCCAGTTGTAACTGAATTCCAAGATTACGGCTCACACCGAATCTTCTAGATCTTTCTCCATGGCCGCCGAGACCGCGAGATCCACCGGCACGGTCAAGTGGTTCAGCGCCCAGAAGGGCTTCGGTTTCATATCCCCGGAGGACGGCGGCGAGGATCTCTTCGTCCACCAGACCTCGATCCAGTCCGACGGCTTCCGCACCCTCTCCGAGGGCCAGACCGTCGAGTTCGTCGTCGAGTTCAGCGAGGACGGCCGCACCAAAGCCGTCGACGTCGTCAACCTCACCCGATCCCGCCGCCCCGGATACGACCAAGGAGGACGTGGCCGTGGAGGCGGGAGGGGCGGCCACCGCGGTGGTTATGGGAGGTCTGGCGGGGGCCCAGAGGAATATAGTGTGGCCAGAGGAGGCGGGAGGGGTGATGGCTACGGCGGTCGTGGAGGTTATGGTGGCGGTGGTCGTGGCGGTGGCGGTGAGTGCTACAATTGCGGTGAAGTTGGGCATTTGGCGAGGGATTGTTACGAGGGCGGAGGTGGGGGTGGGAGATTTGGCGGCCGTGGTCGAGGTGGAGGTAGAGGTAGAGGCTACGGTGGAGGCCGGGGCCGTGGTGGTGGTTGTTATAATTGTGGAGAGGATGGGCATTTGGCCAGGGAATGCCCTAATGATCAGAAATGAGAATTGGGTACGTTGTGTTAAACTCAAAGCTGCCACATTGGTTTGGTATATAGATTTCTGTGGCCTGCGCGTTGCTTGTTTTCGGGTGCTTAATTGGTGATTGTTCTCTGCAAGGTTCCTGTTCGATGACTTCTTGTCGGTAATCTTTACTCATTTTGTACTGTGGTGATCATTTCTGCCTCAATTAGATGGTAGATTTTCTCTATCTAATCCTTGCAGAAATGATGGATGGTTTTTCTTCTCTTGATCTCATTCATTGTTCATTTTCATGCCTCTCTTGTTGTTCAATACGGAATTGGAAAAGGTGAAGTTCTTGATCAATGGATCGTTGTTATTCTTGTTGCTGCATCGATTATTTGATCAAATGAATTTGATGAACTGAAATGTCTATAGCACTTGATTTTTGTTCTCCTTGGATATCTTTTAACTCTACTCGTGAACAAAAACGTTCCTTTCGAAAGGGACGCTCCACAGTTGTGGACTCATCAAATCTCATGTTCTGATTGTGGATATAGTTTCTTTGTCCTTTGCAATCTTCTTATGGTACACTAAATTCAATTGGGACTTTTTATACACCCTTATCCTAGTCGATAATCCATGAGAGGTTGATATTTGATCATTTTGATGGGACAAGGATTTCCTTTTGCCATGATCAGCGTTTTTGAAACGTCCTAGCTAGACGCTTAGGTTTGCCATGATCTTTTGAAACGTCCTAGACTTTTAATCTTAGACCTTATCACTTAGGTCTATTGGCAGATACATACTTCATTTGAAACAACTCAAACAAGGCAACATATATCAACTTGTATTTGTATATATACTAGTGTGCTCAAGTTAGAGCAACTGAAAACTTTGTACTTTGTAGTAGAGGTGAATAAGAACTTTATATCTTTCTTTGTATTTATCGATCATAGCCGTATTCTGTGTTTTGACAAGGGCAGTATTAAGGGGTGATCGGATGTCTAAATCGATGAACTCTTCCTTGCAGCAGTTAAGCCGGATCATCCTATCTTTTAGTTGCACTTGTAATGTGCTTCACTTTATTATTTATATGTTGATTTGGTAAAGGGTATTTAAGATTGTTCTGCTTCATTCTGCAAATCTTATGAGTTAAAGAACAGCTGACGGTTTATTAGTTAACAGCTGTTAATAACCCATTTCTATCAAACTCAAACTGGGTAAATTTTCAGAGATATGCCAATTAATAACCCATTTCTATAGTTGTATCAAACCCAGTTTGAGTTTGTTAATTTTCGCTTAATAGCAGCAGAGTGCGGGATGACTGAAGTTTTGCTTCATCAACATGCATATTCAAACTTTAAATCTTCATATTTTCTTTCTAAGCTGCTTATGACATTACGATCTCACCCCCTATAATTCTTTCTTATCAAGTTTCTAATGCTAAGTTGCTAACGAAGAAATATTAAATCTCCAGACATATATGCTGCCGAGAAATAAAGGACACAAAATATTGGTGTTCTCACAGAATTACAACTCCGGTTATGTTTGTACAACGTTATGTTCACCATGTTCTATATCCTCAGTCATGCAACTTTCATTGCACTGTTGCCATGTTTCTCATTTTCATCTGTTTTATATTAATAGATAGATATGCAGACAAGATTATACGTACATATATGTCGTCAGTTGAATATTTGCGGCACCATTATAATTATTCCAATAGAAAATAGTTCACTCTATATTGTTTCAAGTATTTGAAATGAGATGTTGGAGAAAACCGTTACTAGTTAGGATATTAATATATATTTGTAACTCAGATCGTACTAGGTAATTTTGAGTGATAGATGAAGGCAAAGAGCTAGATTTCATCCGGTTAGTTGTACGGGGTCATTGTAGCAATATGTCGATGCTTACGCTTAGCAAACTCATTTTACTGAGGTGTATGGGGACAAGAGAATCGTTCTTACATACCCAACAAATTACAATAATTGGAAAATGCGTTGTTCACATACTCAGTGTCATTATCACTTAGAAGATATATAACAGACCAATGAAAATATTTCGTATCATGGCAACTAGAGTTTGGAAGTGAGTGAGAGCTTCATTTTTACGACGCATAGGGTAGAGTCAAGTGTAACGAGAAAACTCACTAATAAAGTATACCCAACAAATTACAATAATTGAAAAATGTGTTGTTCACATACTCAGAACCATTATCACTTTGAAGATATTTAACAGACCCATGAAAAATGTTACGTATCCTACATGCCGTAGAATAGTGTGCCCTCTTGTAGATGTCTTATACAATGCTAGATAAATGTATAAGTTTGAAGGCTTAAAATCATTTTCCAAGTTTTAATTTAGGATCTGTAATAGAAACTTTTAGCTAAAAATAGTCAAAACGAGGATTATGAAATCTCGAAACACAGAGCATTAATATTGTTCGTATATATCAGATCTCCTAAGAAAAACACAATGGGCCGCAGGGCCATAAGACGAGCTTGAAGCCACTTTTTCTCCTTTATCTTGTGGGAAAGGTTTCACTTTCATCTCTTTGCTATGGCCTAAAATGAAAAACAGAGTCTGAAAAATATTTTTCAAGTACCAAAGTTCCAACCATGTGGTGTTCGACTCGCATTTTCTTGATATTATCCAGTGAGGTTCTGCGTATGGCCTCTAGTGAAAGCCAGTAGATCGATCATAGGACCCATGCACGTGTGACTGATCTACACTAGACTTCCAGTGTTGACTCGTGGAGGACCCTCGTGATCTTTGATTTTGATTCTTCTTCACAAGCTTACAACTTAGATGGCTACAAACTTGAATCCAATATTTTACTGCTTGATTTGATTAATAGTAACAGGCATATATAATTTGCATTTTCATACAAGCGAGACATACAGATCATAATTAAGTAGAGAAATTATGCTTGAGAAATCCATGAGTTTCTATCCTATACAACATCGATCGCTTCATCAGATTTTAAGACTTGCTTCCAATTTTACAGGCTACTCGAACAAGCATGACTTTACGATGGTAGCTAGATCAATGAGAGTTCTGGAAAAAAAAAAAAAAAGGAAGAAAAGGAAAGGGATAGATGGTCAAAAGTAGCTTCCTTTCGCAGGTAGGCACATTCATATCAGATGGGAGGTGCAGAAGACTAATAATGGTTTTCCATTCCCACCTAATGTTCTAAGAAAAAGTAGGACACAGTTTTATTTACGGTTTATATAACTTTTCTTTGCACATAGTATCAACAAGGGGCGGTGGCGCAGTTGGCTAGCGCGTAGGTCTCATAGCTTCTGAGTTATCCTGAGGTCGAGAGTTCGAGCCTCTCTCGCCCCAACAATTTTTTTTTCTTTCGTTTATTTTTTATTTCTTTTCAGAAGTTAAATAGGGTATCAACTTTCTTTTACTTATGGAGGAAATGCATGTACATCTTTTTTCAGCTCATGTAGGCCTTTTTGCTCTATGTATGTGTATGGGTTATGGAACCCCACCCTAAATCCACCCATATCAAATGGTTGCCAATTTTCTTCCTGGGTCACAGTCCCATAAGATGTGTTTGTAGCTTTCTTTACGATACTCTCAAGATCTCAATAATTTCTTGGTGATGTAGTCGATTTCATGGAAAATAAGTTCTTCAATTAACTGTTGAGTTTGTTCTAAGTTACTAACCATCCAATTATTACATATCGCATATATATGCTTCAGTCTTTTCATTTTCATATACAAGATTTGGGTCCGGTTCAAGGGACACAATATTTGACACTATTTTTTACACCTTTTTTCATCCTTTAGATCTTAGTTGATCAAATGGTTGTTATTAATTGTGACTATGATTTGGCAGATGACATGGCAGTAATATTTTTTCTAATCAAAAAATAAATAAATCAAATTAAACAAAATTTTTGTTAAATAGAATCTAAAAAATCGTTTACATGACTGAATTGTAGAAGAACACCGAATGAAGAAGAAAAAGAAAAATCCAGATTCATGGCAATCAAGGGGTCGCACTCCTCAAATGATACCCAAATACCATCTTCTTCTTGAAGAAAGGGAAATTAGAGATGAGTTTAGATATGGATGTTGTTCTAAAAACTAAAGAATTAGGGTTTTGCTAATTCTATAATCTCATAGCAGAGGTAGTAACATGATTGATTGAATGTTAAAGATTCAGTAAGATTTATTTGATTTTCAAAAACAAAGATTAGATTTGGTTTTGAATCGTTTTTAGTGAAAGAGGAGCAGCCATCTCTGTCATAAACCTGGGCATGGATTTCGTTGAAGAACAATGGTTATCTTCAAAAGTTTGATCGTGTAATTTTTTTTATATTTTTCTTTAACAAAATTTTTGTTTAATTTGATTTATTTATTTTTTTATTAGGAAAAAATATTATTACCATGTCATCTGTCAAATCATAGTCACAATTAATAACAACCATTTAATCAATTAAGATCTAAGGAATGAAAAAAGATGTAAAAAATTGTGTTAAAATTGTGGCTCTTGAACCGGATCCACAAGATTTTTACAAATTTAAAGTTGTTTGATAGCGTATGACAAGACTTTCTCTTAACGTACTTATGCCTAATTGCCAACCTAAAGTGCTGATTATAAGGATCAGCCATGCTCGATTGTTCTTGGTAATGTGTCAATTGCACTAGGCCGTATCACAAATCTTCGATTTGGTTGATCATGATCTCTCTTTGACCAACCTTATATGATGGGCCAACAGCTCCCTTCTCTCTCTCTCTCTCTCAATAATTTATGTTCGATTGGTGTAGTTAAGCCAATAACTAGGCGACTGAACTGATTTTCCAAATCGTTGTCGTTTGAGGCATTGTAGTACATATAGAACCCATCAAATTAAGCAAAACGACTGGTTTTACACGTCAAGTTTGGCCTTGAATAAGTGTCGTAATTGGGACCCTGAAGTACCCATCAGTGCTTTCTGCAGCTACAAGATTTTATAAAGACGATCTGACGATCACATCTTCTGCTCATCATGCAGCAACATGCTAGTGTCTCTCACGCAAAGTAGTCTTCATGCCACCATTTCAGAAGTTAAACCTTCCCACATGAGCCTTTCAAGCATTTTCATTCAATCAAACACAGCTACTGAGGTTGATTTTGGTGCTTGAATGATCTAGCTAGAAAGAACAAGTCCTATGAAAAAGTGATCGAGCTAGCACTATCAGAGTTGGTCCTTTTGCACATTGACATAGTAACACACATTTCAGTTTGGTCATCAGGATGACCTTATGGACCATTCTGAAATCTTTCACTGTCAGCTTCTAAGTAGGATATTTAAAGTTGTCATAAGGAAGGTGTCATGAACATCTAGATTGATATGAATATATGAATTTCTTTTGGGATCATGTAAACTTCTTTTCCTCACTTGTCATTATTTTGATCAATCTGAAGTAATTTATGATTTATCAAACACATGTTTTATCTTCACATATTAAGAAAGAAAATTTACGAACTTAGAAACGAAGTGAAAAATTTGAAGTGATTGAATTCGTTAGCAACTTAGTTTCAATATCAGGAAAGAAAAATATATCAGGCAACGAGGGAAGTCACATTGTTCAAAAAGAAGTCTAATTACCACACAACTATAGGTCTGTATAAAAGGGTGGCCATGATAATTGCCATCACACCTTTTTTTTCTGCAGAAAGCCCATCAACAAGAACATCTTACAAAGAGAAAGAAGCTACAGAGGCAAAAAATAGTACAAATCAAGTAGATAAAAAGATGAGGAAAGGGTTACAAATGCCAATCTCTTTACACACACTTACATATGTATCTTTAAAATTGTCAAGAAAAACTTTCTGAAAAGTAGCTAGGAGGAATCTCTTTACTCAAGCTTTGTGAGGTGGGCATTGGTAGCACTTAGTGAATAGACCAAATGTATCAACTTGGTGTATGAAGTTGAGCATGCTTGCCCACCCTCCAAATCCAAATCCCACTATTGCCACCCACACCACCACAAAGATGTTCATGGTGTATGATCCTGGCCACCCTCCTAAGAATGATGGTGGTCTCTCGACAGCATTCTGCAATTTTGATCAAACACCACGATGAATCAGACCATATATATGAAGATGTTCTTTTACCAGATCGACAGACACACAAGGCTTAACATGTAACGCTGTCAAACTATCAATAAGTGCATTAAATCTAACAACATAACATATCATACGATATATATGTGTGGATCAAAACGACTGACTGACCTCTCTCGCCTGTGGAGAAGCAAAAGTGACCATGTGAGCTAAAGCAGGGATTATGTAGACAGTAAAGCTGACAAGAAGAGATCCAACAGTTGAGTTGATGGGGCCAAAGAATGGGAATATGATTGCAAGGAACCAAATTGGGATCACCACTGGAAGTCTAGCAATGGCCCTCTTCAACATGCTTTTGGTCTCATGAATCCTCAAGAACTTCTCCCACACAAAGTACAATGGAGTGCAAGCAAACCCAAATGTTATAAACTGCAGTACAAAACACAACCAATACCATTTTCAGTCACTAACTAATCAATTTGAAATGAACAGTTTCATATATATTGCTACTGTTTTACCTGGTGAATGAGCATGAGAACAACAGCAGTGTCTCTAAATCTGGTCCTCGGAAGCAAAGCGAGAGCGTTGGAATGAGTCAAGAGGGCGTCTCCAAAAGCCCAGTACACAGCAGAGGCTGATGGTAAAGTTAAGGTCAGCACATATAGTGTTGCCATCAAGTATATCATCTTGAATTTCTGTGGCTTCCACATTGCATGCATAATCTCTCTGCAGTAATCAACAAACAAGTTAACAAATTATCCGAAATTCGCATACATAAATGTGAATCATCGCAAGCTCATTGCAATTACTCAGTTCTCACACTGTAACAGCATGTCCACCAAAAGTGTAGAGAATGTTGGTGGCTCCAGTGAAGTAGAGAACCATCGTGGTTGGACCTGAGTGCTTCACTCCTTCAACCTAATCAGGACATATAGAAAGGTTGATCTATTATTATGTGATGAAATTGATCATAGATCGGTATCCAATAATGTCATATTGTCGAACAATCTAGCATGCTATGTTGTTTCGTAGAAGTTACACAATGTAATTAACATATCAGACTATCCGACAAGAAAACATTTCACTTACATCAAGATCAAAATGATGGATTTTTGTAGTTGATCTAGATTATAAATGTGATATTATCAAGTAAATTACCTGTCCATGGATAAGGGAAGCAATGGTTAGATACCATGCAGTGTAAGTAGTCATAATAAGACCCAAGAACGACCAAATTCTGTAATTATGAAATGAAGGTATGAAGACAGTTGTAGCACAGCAAGCTCCAAAGATATACGTCCAAGTTCTCTTGTCAAGATTGTCGTTTATGTAGTAGATGTTACTGGCATCAAAACAAATGCATAAGACAAACAAATTAATCCATTTAATACTACCTAAGTCTATTAATGTTATGTAGTATATAGACATCCAAACTCTTGAAATTTACAGTCACTCATTTACCTTGCACAAGCAATTAACTGAATTACAGATCCGAACAGAAGAAAAGTACAGTTGAAAAAGAGGCCTAAATTCCTCCAGTGCTTTCCCAGAAGTCCATCAAGAACTTCAAACCACTGCAAATCACAACGTAATCATCAAGTAAAGCTAGAAGATCGAAAACCCTGAAAATTTCAGACTTGTGCAAAGGTTGATATGCGTACCTGAATGACGTGGTTTCTGAAATCGGCCTTTTCTCTTTCCTTTCTAGTTCTGTACTCAATATACAGTAGACTGATAAGGTAAGCAGTCCAGCTTCCCATCAATCCATAGAAAAGCTGAAATAGAATCCCAGATAACAAACCCAGCTGTGAAAATGAGTACGGCAGTGTCAAAAGCACTTGTGCAACCTGCATTAGTTAGTTCCATCAAAACCAAACAAAGTTTAGTTAGCTAGCTACATATATTCTCAAACATATCTGTATTAAAGAAGGAATAACAATGTTATAATCTTTTTTGAAATATGAACCTGGTTAGAAGCACAGCTAAACCATGCATCATAGGCGGAGCCGCCGTGCCAGAGAAACGTCGATAGCTTGCTCTTAGCAGAAGCCTTGGCATCACCATCTTCCCTTTCCATCTCTAAGTAGCTTCCGGCAATAATGGTCTCGACCTTCTCGGAAGCCATTGTTGTAGAGCTCTTAGTGGTATTGGAGGGAAGCAATGGATGAGTGTATGAGTAGTCTATAAATAGATAAAGTGCTTCTTTCTTCTCACTCTTTTACTCGATACTTAATAAAGCTAAGGTATATAGCTTCCTCTCTAGCTTGATGTAATTTCATGAGCAATAATTGAGAAACCAATGGAGACCTAAACCTACTAGGCATATAATTTGAACCTTTACTTACCAAGAGCTAAAATAAAATACTAAACTAAATTCTATGTTTTTAATAACTGAACTAAATTCATAATAGTTATTGAGACATATTTTGTTATCATTATGATTCAACGTTTTAGATAATCGCAGATTTTAAGTGTCAATAGAGAAAATCGTTGTCATTGAACATTTCTATGTATTAATTATAACTTTTCTACTCAGCTGGATTTCATTGGTGGGTGATATGAATGCATATCCGGTAGTAACATATACATCTCACTTTCCTTCCTAATTTCTTATTTTCTTTAGGTGCTAAATAATTTATTTTCAATTATAATTACTGTTGATGGGCCAGGCCTAGCATGAATTGCACGAGCGGGATGGCCCATATTGGTGGGGCGAAAGGGATAGTGTATGGTGTAACAGTGATGGATGATAAATCCGTATAGTGAAAAGTGGGGATTAAAGTTGAAAGAGAAGCCTAAGATGGAGGGAATGATTACTTTGAGGTGGGCTTTGGTGCTAAACATGATTAGTACCACACGTGTGCCAACTGGCTTTACAAAAATAAAAGGCCATCTAAAAATCCCCTTTTCCCTCTTTTATGAAAAATAAGGCCAGGTTTTTAGGGTTCTTTGGGGCCATTGATCACCTTCCAAATTATGACCTTAATAAATAAAACAAGTGCTTTTCTAAAATCTCAAATGCTTACGTACGTACATAAGGTTAGTGGCTTGTTCATCATGTAATATAGAGATAAACGATTACACGTCCCGTCTTATAAATTTTGACTAACAAACGATCTCAATAATTTTCCTACCTAAATGTTTTTGAAAATCTTCCACAATCACTTTGTTTTAATCATAAAAAAGAAAATATGTCTGATCACGGGAGAAAAGAATCATTTGGTTGGTTTTGTCCTCAATTATTTGGCCGTTCATATATCAATGAATCGAACGAGCACATATCCAAGTCCAAAAGAAGTTTGATTTATTGACTAAAAGGGTTGCTAGCTATCAGGGTATGGTGCTGATGAGAAGGCCGATTAGGGAGTGGCAACCAATCACTTTGCCCATTTGGCCCAATGTAATCTTGGATAAGATTTATCTACCTACTCTTGGATTCATCCTTTCTAGTCCCAACAGCATATGACAGTCACTAACCATTAATAAGGGACTCAGGTAACTGTTCTCCATGACTTCTGAAGTCACTTGCAAGAGAACAGCAGCAGAGGATCTATATATTCCTCTATTCCTTGTAACGAATAGAGAAGTATCGAAATAGTAACTTTGTGACGGCAAGCAAAAATGTGCAATTAGCTTCGTTTTGTTTAGAGCATATGTCGACGCTTGCTTGATGCAAAAATTAAGATAAAGTGTGTTCCTCCTTTCACTTGTGTGAAAGAAAAGAAATAAAGTGAACACATTGATAATAATGAACATTATGGTATGGGCATTGTCAAAATGGGATCATTGTAGCTCAATTTGGATGTTGATGAATCATGACCTAATTGTTTCAGAGGGATGGGTACGTAGATCAACAAGTCTAAAGTTTCAACCCCACCCTACATTTGCAGCTTTAAGGATGATGTATACATCAAGGGTAGTGACTAAAAGTTTGGGACCAAGGACCATCCGAAAGATCAAAAAAGAAAAGATCCTCAATTTCTTTTCACTTGAAGACTTGATTCATAGGTTAGGCATGTATCATTATCTCGTTTTCATGAAAGAACATTGCTTAGGTTTGGATTCGTTTGGAGGGCTGGAAAATGTATGTCCCTTAAGGATTCATGGGGTAAAGCACGAAAAGAAAGAGCATGAGATTGCACAATGTACAGTGGCAAAGTTTCTTTACTGTTTGGAGTCGAAGTGAACGCACTTAAATCGTGTCTAAGTTTTGCTCAAGATCAACGAAACCTAACTTTTGAAGCAAGCAATCTAATGCATTTTGGAACGATAGGAAACATCAAGCTCTGAAGTATCATTTTTGTATTGGAGTATTAGACTACAAATTCAAAACGGGTTTGGGGCTGTCTCACTAGTCTAATGCGAATTCTTTATAATGCGATTCATCTAATATTATTCTTTGTTCTATAGTACATCTATCTCACATGTACTCGTTTCAGTTAAATTAATCTTGCTGCTAGCATTTTTTCTGCAATCCATCTCAGTCCTCGCCGATGCCTTTCGTCATTTGCCTCTGCCACCTAAGCTGGTTGTTGCAGACCTTGTTTACCGTAGGCGACGAGATGTTTGAGCCGCTCCGCCCTCACATTCAAGAGAAAATTGCAACCCCAATTCAGTTGTTGTTTCTCTCATTTGTTTTGTATTCTTTCCTTTGCTTTCTGGGAAAATATAGGAAAAGAATCATTCACCACGAAAGAAAGGCATGTAAACCGAAAGTATGATTTATCAATCAACCAAACAGATAACAGTTGTATAATCTTCCCAAATTCTGCATTAGGAATCTGAATGGAGTGACTTCTCTGGCTTCTCAACGTGGAGCTTATATTGGTTAAAAATGGTGGCTCTCTAGTGAAGTAAAGGAGGTTTCTGGAAATTGGGATTTGTTTATGTGGGTACATGTACATTTTTCGTTGGTGTTTGATGTTTAAAAAGTAAAAGTATGAACTAGGAAGAGAACCTTAATAGACTTGCAGAAATGGATTAGGAAAGGAATCACATAGCTAAGGATTCCTCAAAACTTTCCCTTGGATTAGTAGTGCTTTGTCCACACGTATTCTTCTTTCCCCTGTTTCTTTATATGTGGATGTTGTAACTTTCTAAGCGCCATTCATATTTACCATAGTAGCTCCCTTATAGTGAAATAGAAAGAGAGAGGAAGCAAGAAAATATGGGAACAGATATCAATGTGTTCTGGTTACCAGTTTTATTGGTTTCTATGATCATTATTTCATCAGGTATTTCTGATCACAGCAGTATTTATGGTCTAATCTTTCTTTTACATCCTTTCAAAAAAATCTTTCTTTTACATCATGATATAGGACTTTGATGAGGAACTTACTCTTACATACATGTTGCAATCCTTCTAGTAAAAAATGTCATATGATAAAAAGTAGTAACATCCCTGGAGTAGATGAAGAATGATCAAGTTACTAACCCCTTAGGTTTTAACTGATTTGTGAACTATTGTCTGAATAAAGTTTGGGAGGAATTGATATCTTGAATTTTTGTTGGCAGGGCCAAAGTTATCCGAGTCTGCTAGGATTTTCACCATAGTAAACAATTGCAAAGAGACAATCTGGCCTGCAGTGTTTCCTGGGGAGAACTTCAATGGTGGTGGTTTTCCACTAAAACCAGGCCAGGCCATTGTATTCACAGCTCCGGTTAGCTGGTCTGGCCGGATATGGGGTCGCACCGGCTGCAACTTTGACAAAAATGGCAATGGAACATGCCAGACTGGGGCCTGTGGCAGTAGCCTCAAGTGTGGAGCCTCAGGAAAACCCCCAGCATCACTTGCTGAATTTACACTAGCACAGCCAGATTTTTATGATGTTAGTCTTGTTGATGGGTTTAACTTGCCATTGACTATCACACCTGTTAATGGCTCGGGAAAATGCGGTGCTTCTGGTTGTGATGGGGACCTGAGGACTACTTGCCCCAACGAATTATCTGTGAAATCAAATGGGAAGACTATTGGCTGCCGGAGCGCCTGTGATGTGTACAACACTGATGAGTATTGTTGCAGAGGGGTTTATGGAAACGCAGCAGTATGTCAACCCACATATTATTCCAAGAAGTTCAAAGAAGCATGCCCTACTGCGTATAGTTACGCGTATGATGATCCATCCAGTATTTTCACTTGCACAGGCACTGATTATATCGTCGCATTCTGCTCATCCAGGTTTTTACCATGACTTGATTACTTTGAACTACTAAAGCTCAAGAAAGTGAACATCAAATTTTGATTCTGGTTAGTAAATATATAAACGAAAGGCTACATTCTTAGACTGAACTGGAGCATATATGCAAAACAATTTGCTGGACAATGATCAATAAGAGAAATGCTGAAGCATTCTGTGTTTGCCTTTTGCTAGTTGTGCAATCAGTAACATCTGTTTTCCTCTAAATGTCTTTGTATGCAGGAAGCAACCGGTGTGTACATACCATAACAACAAGTCTGTCTGCAGTGGATCAATGGGTTTGAAGTCATCACGATCGTGGGCGACAATTCTTGTAATGCTACTGGTGATTAACTTATGGATCATTTTTGAGAAGATTGTTTTTTTTTTCCCTTCTGAGTTTAGAGGTGTGTTGCATCCCCTTTTGACCTTATACAGAACCAGTTCAAAAGAATGTAGCAGTCTCTTTTCCAGAGGGTTGTCCATGTTGGTTGTACATGTAAAGTTATTCAGTTGATTATTTTCCTTCAGTTGAAGGAAAAGAATGAATGCATCTTCTATAAACAGAATCACCTCCTTTCTTTTCCTCCATTTTGCCTTCTTTCTGAAGTAAACAATGGTACTGCAGCGTTGTACCTATGCTCAATCAGGTTGTATCCAAAAAACTTAAACGGTTCAACCCACATATTGTTGGCCATATTCATTAGAACGACCCAGTCCCTCTGGCTGCCTGATCAAAGGTTCACGGTTCACAGCTTCATGGTAAGGATCAATGGTTGAACTCTTATACTAGGTTGTTTAGTGATTTTCCATGTTTAGGCCACATTGTATTGTGTAGTCTTGACACTCATGTGTACTTCTCATTGTGACATGTTTGTATTACTATGGGTTAGTTGTTCAGATGTAGATAATCTCTTAATTTAAACAAAGAAGAAAATAAAAGGAACCAGCCTAATATTGATGTATGTATTGAACTCAAATCTTCCGCTTCGTCATTTACCAATAAAAAATTTAAGTTATTAAACCGAATAATAAAGCTACGGGTATTATTTTTTAAATGAGAGATACATGTTACATTTCGTTTAACAAAAAAGACCACAGAATCCCAAATGAGTTGCTCTGGTGACTCTAGTCTTTTGGAAGAAGCATTTGCAAGTGAGGCTAACTCTGTAGATGTTTATCTAGTAAAAATAAGAGGTCTACGGTTCAAACTCAGCTTTGCCTAGGGTGACCATTAGTTTTGTACAAATAAATAAAATAATACACTTTAATTGAATAGAAAAAAGAAAAAATACACAGAGAATATAGTAGCTGTGTGCCACATACGTACTCCTCTCTCTCTCTCTCTCTCTCTCTCTCTCTCTCTCGCTTGTTGTCTCTGAGAAACTGGTCGCTCACACAGAGAGAAATGGCGGGTGGTGGAAAGGTGTCATTCAAGGTCACTCTGACCTCCGATCCAAAGCTGCCCTTCAAAGTGTTCGTACAACACCCCTCTCTCTGTTTCTCAATTTCTATTCCAATTCCTCGAATTCTAATAAAATTAATCAAATTTTCCGGTTTTGTTTGATCCAGGTTTAGCGTTCCGGAGGCAGCTCCTTTCACCGCCGTGCTGAAATTCGCCGCCGAGGAATTCAAAGTGCCTCCCCAGACCAGCGCCATCATCACCAACGGTATATATTCCTTTTCTTGCCTCTGCATGCTGCTTTTCATTACTGTGAAGTTGATGATCTGTTGCGAGCTTGGAAATTTCGCTGGGTTGCTCGTTGAATTTAGAGGTTTTTGATCAAATTAGGGCTATTGGTTTCTGGGAAGTGAGGGTGCCCTATTTTAATGATTGATCGGATTAGATCCGCGTCTGAATTTAGAGTCTTTAATTGAGATCCATCTGAAGTTTGAATTAGAATTGGAATTATCGAATTGAGGGAAGAATCAGAAAGGATAGAGCTTTTAGATTGATATGGCTAAGCTTGGGAAGAGCGCTCTTTTTTCCCAGGCTATCAAGGCCTTCAGTGGTGTAATATTGTTGCTTGTATCTTTCCTGGAAGTTGGTATCTGGCCGAGTATTAATCAAGAAAAAGCAAGTTTACGTCAGCTGTAGAGATTCGAGTATCATTGTTGTTGGATCTACCTCGTGATATTTGGTTTCTGTTTTTCCTCACTTCTTGCTTATAATTCTGCAGATGGTGTTGGAATCAATCCTCAGCAAAGTGCAGGTATGTCAATGCTCTATCTATATTGTTGAAGTTTGTGTTTCTTAATTGAAGTTTAGCAGCATTGTATCGACCTACCATTGCAAGTCCCTCCTCAGAATTAGGCTTTGATGTGACATAGTTTGATATCCTTTGCTACAAACAGAGAGTACTCAGTTTCTTAAGAAATTGGGTGGGCTATAGTATGATGGAAACAGTTGTTGCTACTAGCCATGCTCTAGAGGGATTGAGACTGTTGCTTATTATCATTCTTTACACTGAAATATGATTTATGGCACACTATAATCTAGGATTTACAATCTGTTTTCCTAGGATGAAACTATTAGTTTTTACGTGAAAACTAAGGGACTTATAGATAGGACTCTAAGGCCCACAGCGACAAACAGCATTGAAGGAATTGCCTCAATATGGGTGCTTCGAATGATTCTTCTATGATAACAATATGCCTTAATTTATGATACATGTCCCTATAGATGTGATTCTAGAAATGAAATAAGTGTTAGCTATCTTTGTATGCATTTCCCAAACAGACAGCAAACTGTTATTAGCTACATGTATGGTATTAAAGTCAGCATTATTGTTAGTATTATGTCCTTGGTCTCATAAATTTACTGGCTTTCTCAGGCAATGTATTCCTGAAGCATGGTTCTCAACTTCGCCTAATTCCTCGCGATAGGGTTGGATCTATTGGGACAATCAACACATCATTACCATCCAATTGAAGAGACTGGTGTACTTCTCTAGTAATTTTCATTATCCTTTATAATATGTACCATTCTAAATTAAGTTGGAAGAATTTCAAACTTTATGAAGCAATGTCAGAGTAGTTGACAATATAAACTCTCCAGAAAAATGACTGTAATAGATGAACTTAAATAATATTAAAATGATAATATCAAGCTTTAAATTCTTAGTTTTACCCTTATCTGTTGAAGATACATCTGTCCTTGGTTTATAAATAAGAGCATTCTTTATCATATTTGATAATGGGGATGCAGCTAACTTGCAAGTCTTAGTGTTTCATGATTCAGGCTTTTAGCTATATGTAATTGTGAAACAATCTCGATTGCTTATTCAAAGAGAAAGATAATGCATATGACACCTATAGTACTAACATAGTTACATACTTGTTGGTGACATTAGCCAACATAGTAAGTAGAGTAATGCCAATATTATTTTAGAGAATCGGTTGAAAGTTACAAATCTGATCAGTAAGATTCCTAGAGTAAACAGAAGTTCTCTAATCTTGAAACAACTAAAACTGTTATTTTAAGCCAACAAATATTAGATTAGAGAATCGGTTTAAAGTTACAAATTTGATCAGTAAGATTCCTAGAGTAAACAGAAGTTATCTAATCTTGAAACAACTAAAACTGTTATTTTAAGCCAACAAATATTAGATTAGAGAATCGGTTTAAAGTTACAAATTTGATCAGTAAGATTCCTAGAGTAAACAGAAGTTCTCTAATCTTGAAACAACTAAAACTGTTATTTTAAGCCAACAACCACGAGATTTTGAAATACAGACTTAGAAGAACTCCTATAAATGTAAATATGACATAAAGACACTAGGACAGTCGGAGACTCCCTTAAACTAACTGAAATTGTAGGAAATTCTTATTATCAGCAAACACTAAAAAGCCAATTAATACTAGGCGTTGGACTTGGTTTTGCCCTTGTTAGCTTACACAGACTCCTTGAGCTGCACTTGAGTCTGATGTTGAGCGCCATTCCCTTGCTCCAAGTCAACAAACTCATCATCTTCCTTAGGACTGAATAAGGAAGCACCAATGTGCTTGCCCCCAAACTCTTCTGCCTTGTAACTTTGAGTGAAATTGGTTGAACATCCACTAAGATGATCTGCTCGCATTTTGTTTTCTCCTTCACTAGATACATTCGTCTGTGCCTTGCTCTGAGACACAACCACCCCAACCTCAGGCTTTTTCTGATCCATATCTTGTGATATTTTGAGCTACAGTAGTGTTTAAGATTGAGATGGTTGTTTTACTTTTGTGATATGGAGATGCAGCTATTTATAAGGTCTTTCCTCACTGTTTTTGTGGGCAGTACTGATTCCTTCGGTGTTCAAAACTGCACAAATAAGGTGTGATACAGACTGACCTGTCACTACACATACAATGTATGAAGCAGAAAGCATAAATTTGACTAGAACTCTAGATGTACTCACAGAGTTACAAATCTGATCAGTAAGATTCCTAGAGTAAACAAAAGTTCTCTTTCCATATTTCACAATTTCTCTTCCGGTGGTCAGAAGCACCACAAACAAAGCAACCTTTCGTTTGCTTTCCTTTGGAATGTGATCTAACTTTGGCACTTAAACCTTGTACTTGTGCGCAACCGGAGTTCTCATTCATCTTGACATAAGACTGAAGAGCGTCAATAACCTCATCAAACAGTAGAGTACTCCCACCGGACATGATCTTGCTCTTGAAGTATTTAAACGAAGGCGGTAAAGAACGCATCAGCAAGAGTGCTTTGTCATCATCTTCATACTTTGCACCCATCATTGATAAATCTACAACACAGTTCTGAAATTTTCTCAGATGTTCCAGTAGATCCCCCACCTTCTTCCATCTGAAGAGAGTAGAGTTCATTTTTTCTGGATAAAGTTGTCCTCTTGTAAAGCTACTCGAGCTTTTCCCATGTCTCCTTAGCATTCATATCCTCTCCAACTCTAAGAATCACGTTGTCGGCAAGATGGAGCTCTATGAAGCTCTTTACCTTCTTGTCCATCTTTTTCCGTTCCTCATCTGTGATACCAGTGGGCTTCTTCTCTACCGTGAGAATAGTCTCATCCAGATCTTGTTGGATTAGGATGTTCTTCATCTTCCGCTGCCACAACATGAAACTATCTTTGCCATTGAACTGTTTGATAATGGACCTCACGTCGTAGCATGTGTTTGCCTTGTCAAGCGCCATCACAGATGTTGTTGCAAAGATCTATAAAGTTAGATATTTGTATTAGGGTTACAGGCCCTCTAACCGTATGTGTTAGTTATGGGTCCGGTTCAAAGGACATAATATTTGACACTAATTTTTACACCAATTTTTATCCTTTAGATCTTAGTTGATCAAATAGTTGTTATTGATTATGAGTATGATTTGACAAGTGACATACCAATAAGATTATTTTTAATCAAAAATATAAATAAATTCAATTAAACAATTTCCCTGCCTTTCATCCAACAAAAAAAAACATTTCTTTTATGATCAGACAACTCCAAAAAAACACCATGTTCTTCAAAGTGAAAATGAAAACGAAAACCGCAGGTTCATTCAGCACAAAGATTTGTGCTCCTCTTCAAATAAAAATACCATATCAAATCAATACCACATCTAATCTTTGTTTCACAAACAAATTAATCTTCTTAACTGAATTCCATAAACTAATCGGCAATTTCATCCATCGTGTTAATGTATATACCTCTGCAGTGAGATTGATTATGGGCATGAGCAAACTCTATCATATGAACTAATAGGTGATTAACTGTGGGCATGAGAAAACCCTATGGTATGCGCATAAGAAAATTCTATAGACCAACTGTGGGCATTAGTTCTTTGCTTTTAAAGATATATACAGCGGAAGGAATCCAATTTTATGATCGTTTGAACTACTTTTATATCTAAACTGTTCTTTAATTTCGATCCCTTCTTCAATAAGACTATGGTCTGGGTATTTTTCTTTGGTTTTAGTAAAGAGATCGATCTTGATTTAGATTTGATACTCTTTGCCATGTTTGCTTTTCAGTTGTTCTAACCTGCACTTCTCAATATCCTATTGGCATGTTTTCTTTTTTCTTGTTGATATGTGTGTTCTTCTGGGAATCCATTCTTCTGCAGTTCCAATTTTGATGTTTCTTTGATTTTCTTCTTAAAAGCATTTGTTTATTTTAGTTTGTTTATATATTTATTGGAGTAAAAATATTATTTTTATGTCACTTGTCAAATCATACTCATAATCAATAACAACCATTTGATCAACTAAGATCTAAGGGATAAAAAATGGTGTAAAAATTAGTATCAAATATTGTGTCCCTTGAACCGGACTCGTTAGTTATATATCTTTAACAAGTGCAAATAGGAGGATTATCTCTAAATTCATCGAGTGCAAGCCTAATTAAATTCGATTCCCAAAGGGAAATAAAACTTGTTTCTTATATTTTCCCATACAGAAGAAAAATCTAGCGTCCCATGATATAAATCTTGAAATATCTAGTTTGGGTCGCAACAAATTTGATGATCTAAACTGTCGGATTGTGTCCAAAAACGATCACAGTCGAGATTGTTCCTAGCGTAAATAGGAGGATTATCTCTAAATTCATCGAGTGCAAGCCTAATTAAATTCGATTCCCAAAGGGAAATAAAACTTGTTTCTTATATTTTCCCGTACAGAAGAAAATCTAGCATCCCATGATATAAATCTTGAAAAATATAGTTTCGGTTGCAACAAATTTGATGATCTAAACTGTCGGATTGTGTCCAAAGACGATCACAGTCCTAAAATGTTGATGGTAGGACGTCCTGGACTTTGCAGTTACAAGACAAATATATATATTGTATCAGAGCTCCTAATTGAAGCAAAATAACCAAATAAAATGGTGTTGAATCTTCTGCACTGACCCATCATATTTACTTGTGTCCCCCTAACAAGCTTCTAGAGTATACGAATCCCTGGCTAATAGAGAAGACATCCCCACAAGGTCCCCAGCTAACTTCTTGTCGTCGTTGCAGATCTGTAACGTTCATTTCAGAGAAGCCATTAATTGTAGAAAGCAGGAAGCTGCAGAGGAATGGTGACGATAAGCCATTTCAGAACCCGTTTGTCCGGTGCATTTAGATTTCTCCAAGTTAATAATTTTCCGCATGATTTTGGAGCTGTATTGGTTTATCTTCTTCTTAGTGACTTAGTGACTTTGTATGTCGACGAACTGCGATTCGAGGGTATCAGATCATCGATCGCGATTGCTTGTGCCGAAAGCTAGCACTTTATCTGGTTCTTGTTTTGAGCAGTGGGAGGTTCATGCTGAACAGGAACAAAATTGTAATGCAATAGTGACTGCTCCCACTTCCGGCCGTATATGGGATGTGTTACATGCCATTTTCTTTTTCCAAGTCGTTTTCTACCTCCTAATGGAAACCACCCAGGTCAAGTCCTTTTCTCTCTGTAACGACATTAGCATCGTTAGCAGTAAAGTTTGGAGTGCTACCTCTTGTGATCTGCTCTTATGAAACCCTAGATTCGTCACACTCCATTTGCTTTAAAGTAAACCTAGAGTGTGTCATGGATTACGAGTCCGTGATGATACCCTTTTGGGAGCATCTATATTTCATCGTGTCTATGGATCGAGGTGGAATCGGACCGCAATTATGTATCTAAAAGCTTTTAATTAATTAACGATCACTCCACCATCATGATGTATTATCAAGACGCTAATTCAACCTGACTACAAACAACAGTACTGTCATGGTGAGGTATTAAATGATGTTAAACTGCTCAGCCACAAATATTAGAATATTAAAAACTGTAATACTTTATGTTAACGTTACAGATTATTTCTAAACTTATAGAGACGATTATACTATGTTGTGAATAACTGTCATGAATCATTAATCAAATTACCAACATGATCTCGTAGATAAGTAGAAAGAAAATTCAAACACGACGTGCCAAATCCCTCTGGCAGGGTAAGAATATCTGGGGATCGCACACCTAATAAGTTAATGACCTACTTGTGATTAGAATACTGTAGTAAACCAAAGGCTAAGCTTAACTTGAGCCAGTTGACGAGAAAAGCCTTAACAAAGTCGAACAATGTTGTTGGCCAAAGGGGTAATTTAGTAATTTTGAGCTTCATCCGTGCTTAGGAAAGCGGATGAACCGCATGTCTCGGGGTGTTTTGCACTCTTTTTCTTACCTTTTTAGTCTTTTAACGAAGTCATACTTCCCATGTGATGGGATCCACCTCTTTTCTTTCAAACCATTTTAGCTCTGTTTTTTTTTTAAATAAAATAAAATTTGTATACACCACTTCTTAATCATTTACATGTTTTAACTACAATGAATTTGTATGGAAGTCTTCAGATATTAACCCATATGTATAATTCATCGTGTACTCGAAACTCTATATGTCTTTTTTTACTTATGATATTTGTAATTATATTTACGGTAAAAATATCATGTCGATACGAAATTTATGATGTGTATATGTCTTTGATTATTTTTAAAAGTTAATAAGATTTATATTAACTTAGGGACGATTTGTTTATAGAACGAATTATGTTACACAAAAGCTTTTTGGTATAAGGCAACTCAAATCTGACGGATATTTGTCAACAATTTGGCAAAACGTATGCTCATAAGAAAAACCAAAATCTTGCTAGCATATTTAAGTATACAAGTACACAATATCAAAATCAGTTTCTTAAAAGATCTAGGGTATGGCCATCTTGTACTCTTTCATAAGAAGAGTGTAGTGATCAATCACTACACGATCCTGACTATTGATCGTGCAATTATGTATGAACTGAAAATGATTACGGGCATCTCCATCGCCTCCTTGTTGTGCAAGTCATGAAATATCCCAAATGGTCCAACAGTTCTCCTTAGTGGTGGTGTTATTTATTCGGGAATCCAATACTGGTCCTTCAGGTTTGTTTTGTTTTTGCTTTGGTTGGTTTATTGGGTCTAACTATTACACACCTAACTGTGCCCTGCATACTTAGTGAGCCTAACTAATGTTCTAGCTCTTGAACCCTTTTTAGAAGTTAAATGCCAATGTCAAAATGTGGCCTCTTGAATGTGAGGTTTGCTGGAATTGATGATCAATCTTACATGTCTAGGACTCTATGCTTAATATTCATGGAAATGCCCCATTTTTTAGTTGGATAGTGATGGCCAATGGAACCGTTACATCGACTAGTGCTACATTAAGTAGTACACAAATTCAGTAGAGAATGGCATGTGGATGAAAGTGATATGGTATAAAGGCAAATGAAAACGTTAATATAACCTGCATCAAAGTGCCTGGTGCTTTGGCCACTTCGATTTGGATTTGGTTTTTGATGATGACGAGTTGAGTTGATGTGATGTGGTAAAAAAGGAGTATTGTAGGTTCATGTATCAGTGTATATACTAGTTTCTCGAAGCATATTATTCATCTTAGAAACATATTTGTCATCTATCAACTTTTAAGATACGAAAGTAATTCAGATTACAGTATATCAGTATATCATTATAAATCGATCAACGATCTTAAAGTTCTTAATTATCGGATAACTAAATATAGACAACTGATATTTATTTTGACTATAGTTATGATGGTAACTAAATGAATACTACTGATATTTACTTTTACATTTATCATTATCTATGTATGTTTGTAACTTTACGTATAACTATTTAACATGATAGAAAAAAATAGTCGGTATGTAATTTTTTTAGTATCAATGTGCAAATTGGCAACTATTTAGTTGAGTTAAATCGAAGAGGAATATAAAAGTAGGTAGTGCTACTATAATGGGAATGTGGGATGATGATCATAAACCGAGCCTTCGGCGCCGCACTTGCAAACGGGGTCCGTTATGTGGAAGACACTCTCTTGCATTCTCGTTATTGGGATTTAACGGGAACGTTACGAATTAAATATAGTATCTAATTCTGCTGGTACTTACCGTTTGGATGGCTTGGCTCGGCGGCTCAGTGCCATCCAAACCGGAGCCGGTCAGTGTTGGTCAGTGGTCACCTCACCGCACATTATTTGCTGACTATTTTAAGTTCTGCTGGTACTTTTTTATGTCAGGGAAGGCAATCTATGTTAAAAGAACACCTCCGGATCTATCATGGCTGCATATATGTCCAACTTTTAAATTTGTTTTTGATGATTTTTGTTACTATTTTGTGTTCATTTGGTGATCTTCAAATCCAACCTACCTGCCAAGCATCTATGTCGGTTATACAAAATGTTTATTGTTTCAAGTGAAATATTGTTTTTACTTGTATCGAGATATTTAATATTTTACGTTGTATGTTTTGTTCAAGGTTTTAAAAAACGCTAGGCGGTAGTCGGGCGGACAGCGCCGAAAAGATTAATCGGGGATTAATCGGATTTATATTTTTTTATTTAT